>NC_056726.1:1942714839-1942844839 GCF_019279795.1 Protopterus annectens
AATGTTGCACTCTTTACAGTGACAGCAGCTGACAGAAAGACCTTAATCTGCTATGCCAACTAAGACATTAGGGTAGCAATGCCTTTTGTACAAGTCTGAAATTCTAATAACTGGCATTATTCCCTGCTTGCAATGGTCAGTGAATAACTAAGAACAGAGCAGTATCTGAGGTAATTACAGGAGCATTCAGTAAAATGCAGACAATTGAAAAGGATTGGGGGGTTGCCTGTGTTAGGGAGGCTTAGGGACAAAACTAACATGAACACTATATGACACCAGGGAGACTTTTTGACTATTAGCTGGACTCACTTCAAAGGTTTATAGAGCAACAGGCGTGGCATCATGATGCAGTTTACAAACAGTACAAATAAAATTCTAATGTCTGCTATAATTGATTACCTGTGTGGCTTTACAAGGGCAGAGACAAAACAAAATGAGACATTAGGGACATTCTATCAACTCAGAAACAGGTGTAGGGTATATTGTTATTTGTGTTTGTGTGTTTATGTATGTAGAAGCGTGAATCAGGGGTGCTTGTGCCAATGTGATGTATGAGCCAATAGTGTTAACTGCTGTAGTAAAGTGCTGATTTGTACTAGTGGTAATTAAGAGTAATTCAGAGATATGCAAATTAGATGATAATGAAGTATTTTAACACTGAGGCTAATGTGTCTCTGAATTATATTTTTTTGGCATCATGCAAACAACCCCTTTTGTCAGCACATCTTACCATTGGTGGTAGGGTTCTTTCTGAAACTTTAGGATGACTTATAAATAATTTCTTCTGCTAAAAAACAAATGTTCAATTCAGGGAAAAGTAGGCAGTCTTTTGAAAATGGTACTTGTATATGAATTTGCCACAGAATAGAGAAAAACAAATAACTAATTTTTACTGACACCTTTCACATTCACATCCTGTTGCAGCAATACAGGAATTGGTTTACCCCGATGCCTGTATTTCATTGAAAATAACTTATTTAACATTCTGAAATCTTAGAAATGTGTGTGTCGGGGGGGGGGGATTTCTTCATATTGCAAAGGTTGGCTGATCTCAGTTATTGTATTCAGAAAAGTAAGAGTGAGTGAGATGCAGAGAGTTGTACCCCTTATGAACACATTTTGTTCTTTTTGTTAAAATCAAAAATTTGCATAGCTGGGTATGCATTTTCACTGTTTGGAATTACTGCTATTGTTGGTTCTTATATTAGACATAAGTCCATGCATAGCTGGGTATGCATTTTCACTGTTTGGAGTTACTGCTATTGTTGGTTCTTATATTAGACATAAGTCCATGCATAGCTGGGTATGCATTTTCAGTTTGGAGTTACTGCTATTGTTGGTTCTTTTATTAGACATAAGTCCATCTTTTTGTTATAAGCAAAAACTATTTAACTTTCCTTCTCTCTCTTTCTCTCTGATAAATAGTGTTACCAGAGGGAATATATGAAGCTATGAAGCCTGAGTGGGTATAGGAAGGGAGCTTTGCCGCTGCATAATACAGTGATTTCACAAAATATCTATTGGCGATTTTCTCACCTTCCTTTTGCACCTTTGAGTTGGAACAGTCACTGTTTTTTGATACGTGCATGGTTCCCACTGTTTATGGTTCTCTGTATCACTGTTTATGGTTCTCTATATCACTGTTTATGGTTCTCTGTATCACTGTTTATGGTTCTCTGTATCACTGTTTATGGTTCTCTATACCACTCTTTCAGCTAGAGCTTACAGACAGACAGCACAACAGCAGCCTCTTGACATTTTTGCTGTTTACTCTGTTATAGCTGTTGTGGGAAATGCCTCATCTTGTGTGAAAACGCCACTCTTTCAGTATGAATGGTACCATCATAATGCTGAGCATATAGGTTAATAAGTAATAGGGTCAGTGGGAAATTATATTTTCATTAAGGAATGGAAGAAGTGCTTATTTCAAAATGTCATAATAAACTTGGACTAGTAGATACTAAAATATGTATTGGTATTTTTCTGTAGAGAGACAATGGTGTGTACAACCAACCTGAGTATAAAAAGGTTATGGTATAGCTAGACAACCAGTATAACAGCGAAGTGTAAACCTGCAGCATACCCGTGGATATTAGCCTAGATGTTTAAATCAAGCTGAGGATGAGAAGCAAGGAAAGGTGTAATGGTAGTTCAGCTTGAGAAAGAGATAGCTTTCCTAATATACCAGTAGGGCATAACAAATTTACCTACATCTGTGCATGGGGACAGTCTCCATTGCTTATGATTGTCGCCTCTGTAAAATGTGTAAGTTATGGTGAATGACTCCATACACAGAGGGCTGCTGCTTAATGAGAACTAGTTAGCAGAATGTGGAGTGACATTAATAAAGAAAAGGCTCTCAGCTATCTCTCATCTGTACTGAGAAAAAAAATGATTCATTTGGTGCAAAAATGAATTTTGCAGATTGCTGGAAACAGTCATGCCTCTGTTATGCATTTATCTGCTATCATTTTATTCAAATACTAAGCTATGACATAAAATGGTAATCATCTTTTTTATCATGATACAGGCCATCATGGTTAATGTATGCAGCTCCATATGAAATGATGAGCACAGGTTCACTTTATGAAGAATTATGAAGTAAGAAATGGGTTTCTAAATGTAGTTTGCAAAAATTAAAGCAACAAACACACACATACACTTGCAACATGTGCATCTGTTTCATCTTCTTTAGTGATCATCAATGTACTTTTCTAAATTCCCACTTGGCAAAAATAATTAAGTAAATTAATTAAAATTAAAAAGTTTATGATGTAAAGTAGATGAAACTTTTTAGCATTATGGATAAAGACATTAAAATAAATTTCAGATCAAGAAAAAAATGTTCAAATCATTTGATGGTTTGGCCAGTGCCCTTTATTCTAATCCTTTTCCCAAAGTTACCACTTTGAAACTTTTTCATTCTGAAACTTGTTTTAACAAGCATTTTATCTTTTTCAGAATGAAGTAAGTTTAGTGAAGGGTTGATAGAAAAACATGTCCAGACACATGCAACAACTGGAACATCCACAGAGATATGTTACTATGCCATACATAGACTGACTCAAAGCCTTGTCACTATACTTGATATTCTACAGACTGCTAAGCGGTGACCTGTGTCTGGCATACAAGGCATCCTCTGACCCAATACTGATGAAATTTGACTTACTGATGTGCAGCAAAGTACATCATAAATACTCTGTCTATGGATCTAAACCTCTTCTGCAACATCAACAGATGATTTGGAGGGACAGGTATATCCTGCAGTGGATACTGCTGCACTGGAACAAACTCCTCATCTACTAAAAACTAAATTCATCCATGTCCATATTCAAGAGCAACTTGGATCTGTGGATGGGAAACAGAGAATTTGCCCCAGGAATGCCCCTGTACTAATAACAGACAGAGATAGGTTCTAAATGCTTGATCTCAAGCATGGGTCCCATCAAATTAGCTATGGCATGATCTCAGTTATTTTCATTAGGGGTAATATATAATTATTAGCCAGCGAATGGGTAAGGCCAATCTTTAACCAAATGAGGTAGGTTAATTCAAGCTAAAAAAGGAAATTGGCTAGGTTCAAAATAGTCCACAAGAGCAGCTACCCTAGTACTTATCTATGAACGTATTGCTTTCATACCTCCCAACCTCTTAGAGCAAGAAATCTGGGCAAAGCCACAAATAATGTGGAGAAAAAGTCACAAAACGAGGGACACTTTTTAAATATTGCTCTTGCAAACTTAGAAAGTTGATATAATAACAAGTTTTGCATTAGCATGAATTTTCTGAAAGATATTAAGCCTGAAAATCAAATGTCTGCCATTATTTTCTGACTTCAGTCCTTAGTGATTTGCCAGTGGTGTGCCGGAAAACTACAATTTATGAGAAATGGACCAAAAATATGGGTCAAAAATCTGGACATTCTGTGAAAATCTGAACAGTTGAGAGGTATGCCATGTATTATCTACTTTACAGCGCATACTGGTTCTGTATTGGTTAAGACTGGGTTAAGATATATTGGCAGCTCTTAATTTGTGTAAAGACAAGTGTGCATGCCCCCTATCCACACTTTTGCAAACTGCATTGCGGCAGCCTTTGCTACCATTTTATTATGCTTAGAGAGAGCCAGTATAACTAACTTCATAACAAACTGTAAATATTACCCATAATGCTCTGCATTAAGGGCGTTCAGTAATAAAGCAGTTCTTCAGAGTTTGATTGCATGATTAGTGACCTTAGTAGTAACTCTTCTCAGGTCTTCTATTTGAAAGTTTTCTCTCTTGACCTAATAAACTCTGTGTAGGCTGCACACGAAGCCTACATGGAGTTTACATGTTTGTATGGTGAGCAGCAGTGCTAATTATATATTCGGGCCATGCACCATATTCAAATGTAAGCAAGAATGGTCTCTTGGCTAGCAACAGTGTTGCCAGCCAGGAAACTGTGTAAAGCAACACGGATAGCATGTAGACCTGTTTACCTATGGGCAAACTAGGTCTGTGAAATTGCGCAGAATGCCACAGTGATTATCAGGGTTGATAATATAGCAATGTATATGATCCAAATGCATTACAAGGCAATGTATGCAGTGCAGAGTACTGTGAAATCCCATTTTAGGCATTCTATACAAAAGTTGTGTAAATGATCCATAATGATACATTGACTGCTAGTTAAAATAAACAGTCAAGGGAAGTGTGTGTATTGAATAAGGACACAGATGAATTGTAGGAATGAACACAGGAAAAGAGAACAGGTGAAACATTGTAATGTACAGCAGATGAGGACATGTAAATGGAAGACATTTGTAGAAGGAACACTAAACACATATCGACATGGTACAGTAAGGACTGCACAATCATGTGTCTCGACTATGCAGATTTTCACAGAATGTCCTGATTTTTTACTCATATTTTTGGTCCATTTCTCATAACTTTATAGTTTTCTGGTAAATTACTGAGAAGTGAAGTCAGAAAATAATGGTAACTATTTGATTTTCAGATTTAATATCCTTTAGAAAATTCATGCTAATACAAAACCTGTTATTCTATCAACTTTCTAAGTTTATAAGAGCAATATGTAAAAAGTGTCCCGATTTTTGGGACTTTATCCCACATTATTTGTGGCTTTGTCCAGATTTCTTGCTCTAAGAGATTGAGAGGTATGAGCACAATGTAAAGGTATATTATGTGACTGTCACACAAGGTGACAACAATGGAGAAGATGTCTTTGTGAGATGAGCATCCTGACATGTACAATGGAGAAGATGTTTATCAGGGGTGTAATCTACAATAGAGTTTAGCTGCATATTGTGATGCTGTTCAAAATGGGTTGTCTGAATATGACTGTAATGTCAACAGAGGTCTCCTCCAAGTAGAACACATAGTTACAGGCTCATGGACGACAGTAAACTGAAGGACTCAAAATCATGGACAATAGCAGAATAATACCACCAGTAATCCCATGTCTCTGATATAACATATGGGATTGTAAGTGATCATAGAGGCTTCTGCACTAACATACTTGTACAACCGCTATGAGATGCCAACAATCTATGAGTGCAATCAAGCTCACCGTCTTGACACTGTAACATCTGCTGGAGGTGTTAGGAGGGACATTGCTATATCTGTATGTTATATTATGAACAATCCAAGCTGGCTGACAGGTGTGCATGGCATGTGTATATGGCACAATCCACACTGTCACAAATGTAATCTATGCCATCAATGTTGTTAAACAGCTATGTATGTATGTATGTACTGTGTGGATCTCTTACTAAGCAATTTACAACAAGACCTAATGGACCAATTACCATCCTCTTCATCATAGCCGGAGAACTGGCTTGGTTCCGAATTGCACTCTCCACCCAACAATATGCAATGTCAAACAGAAAAATGTAGATCCAAAGTGGTAAAACAAGTAGTTTATTAGAAAATCCACATAAGGTTAAGTGCTTTTAGTTCCACTAAGTTGTGGGACTTCTTCAGACAAGATTCAACTCCTAACTGCTGCTGAAAATATACTATCATCATAGTCACAAGGACACAAATGTGAATTTGATAGGACCACGCCTATTAATGCAATTATTTTAAATTTAAAACAATCATTATAAAAACTACTGAACTACTGTGATAGTAAAACAGGGGTATATTATGTCTCAGTGTGCAGGCATTAGAACCAACAGGTCTAGGTCTAAAATGAGATCAAAACAGTTAATCTAGTAGATCTATGTAATTATTAAAACTACATTGAATGAACAATGATGCAAGGTGAAAAAAGTCGTTTGTGGAGTACAACAAAATTCCCAACTAACACCTATATGCAAAACTGTATGCACATACATATAAAAATGTAAAAAATGTATATTAAAATATGTTAAATATATATATGTATATATATGTATGATAAAATCAGTACTAACACATGATTAAATGAATAAATATGCATGTAATCATATAATTCATAAAATTCCATAAATGAATTAGATCATCATCATCATCTTCTTTCCGCTGTTCCCGTTAGGGGGTCGCCACAGCGGATCATCTGTTTCCATTTCTTCCTGTCCTCTGCATCTTGCTCTGTTACATCAACCACCTGCATGTCCTCTCTCACCACATCCATAAATGTTATCTTAGGCCTTCCTCTTTTCCTGTTAACTGGCAGCTTCATCCTTAGTATCTTTTTTCCCAATATACTTAGCTTCCCTTCTCAGCACATGTCCAAACCAACATAATCTTAGCTCTCTGGCTTTGTCTCCAAACCTTCCAACCTGGACTGACCCTCTAATATACTTATTCCTGATCCTGTCTAGCCTCATCACACCCAGTGCAAATCTTAACATCTTTAACTCTGCCACATCCAGCTCTAACTCCTGCCTTTTTGTCAATGCCACTGTCTCCAACCCATATAACATAGCTGGTCTCACTACCCTCTTGTAGACCTTCCCTTTCACTCTTACTGGTATTCGTCTGTCACAAATCACTCCTGACACTCTTCTCCACCCACGCCATCCTGCCTGAACTCTCTTCTTCACCTCTCTTCCACACTCACCATTACTCTGAACTATTGATCCTAAGTATTTAAACTCATCCACCTTCGCCACCTCTACTCCTTGCATCCTCACCATTCCTCTATCCTCCCTCTCATTCACACACATATATTCTGTCTTAGTCCTGCTGACTTTCATTCCTCTTCTCTCTAGAGCATATCTCCATCTCTCCAGGGTCTCCTCCACCTGGTCCCTACTCTCACTACATATCACAATGTCATCTGCAAATATCATATCCACAGGTACTCCTGTCTGCTCTCATCTGTCAACCTGTCTATCAACATGAATGAATTAGATATACAATATAAAATATATATACAAGTGAATCAAAGGTAACTAATAAATAAATAATTAATAATTGTTTAAAGGTAGTGACATAGTATTAAATTAACATCAAATACATACTACAAAATGTCTAAATAGTTAAACTCTTCAGTTTCAGGATAGGATACAAAACATGTTCATCAATCGAGGTTATCCAGTACAGCTTATTATTAACCTAATTGAGGAAGTCCAAGAAAAAAAGAAGGTCAGGTTTTTCCCAACCAATATTGGGTCATGGACTACACATCACAGTACAGACTCAAAACAGTGACACCAGTCAATTGAATTTATCTTTCATAACACCTTTTAGCATTGATAGTGAATTTATTTCATCTATTATTTATAAAAATTGGCCATTGATACACAATAACCATGAGCTAAGAAGTAAACTGCCAGATACACCCAAAATAGTTTGGAAGAGGGGTAGGAATTTAAAACAAATTATGGAGAGTAAAATACTAAGACCCTCGTGGAGAAAAGGAATGTTTCAATGTAACATGTGCAATTTTTGTTCTCACATGGCTACTGGTGAAACAAGTTGTATTAGAAATTACACATAAAAGGTTAAAAATAGATTTAACTGCCAGTCTAAATGAGTTGTCTACCTAGCACAGTGTCAACAATGTTTGGCATTTTATTTTGGGAAGAGTGATAGGAGGTTACGTGAAAGGGTATATGAACATCTATAGTATATTAGGAAAGGAAAATTAGAGAACGCACTAGCCAAACATATATCAGAGTTTCCCCATCACACATTCTTATTTAGAGCCATCGATTGTGTCCAACTAGATGTCAGAGGTGGTCCTGACTCTGTACGGCTGGAAACATTAGAATTGTATTGGCAACTTCGTAGTAATGCATGTTTATTCCCAGGTCTTAACAAAACTTGCATCTTGTATCCTATCCTGAAACTGAAGAGTTTAACTAGATAGACATTTTGTAGTCTGTATTTGATGTTAATTTAATACTATGTTACTACCTTTAAACTATCATTTATTTATTTATTAGTTACCTTTGATTCACTTTTGTATATATTTTATACTGTATATCTAATTCATTCATGGAATTTTATGAATTACATGATTACATGCATATTTCTTCATTTAATCATGTGTTAGTACTAATTTTATCAGTCATACATATATATATTTAACATATTTTAATATACATTTTTTACATTTTTATATGTATTTGCATACAGTTTTACATATAGGTGTTAGTTGGGAATTTTGTTGTACTCCACAAACAACTTTTTTCACCTTGCATTATTGTTCGTTCAATGTAGTTTAAATAATTACATAGATCTACTAGATTAACTGTTTTGACCTCATTTTAGACCTAGACCTGTTGGTTCTAATGCCTGCATGTTGAGACACGACTTACATGTTTTACTATCACAGTAGTTCAGTAGTTTTTATAATGATTGTTTTAAATTTAAAATAATTGCATTAATAGGCATGGTCCTATCAAATTCACGTATTTGTCCTCTTGATTATGATGATAGTATATTTTAAGCAGCAGTTAGGAGTTGAATCTTGTCTGAAGAAGTCCCATAACTTATTGGGACGAAATGTGCTTAACCTTATGTGGATTTTCTAATAAACTACTTGTTTTACCACTTTGGATCTACGTTTTTCTGTTTGACATTGCATATTGTTGAGTGGAGAGTGCAATTCACAGCATTTCTATTTATTTCCAAAGTTTGTGTTGGTCTTGCGAGTTTTAGAACTGGCTTGGTTCCAGCAGAATAGAAAACAGCAGCAGTAATCTCCTTGCACAAAGGTGGGACATCAACCAACCCTGTAAAATGTGGACCTATAAGCCTAACCCATCTCATCCGCAAGGCCATGAAAAGAATCATCATAGACCTTATCAACAAGGACATAGGTGACCTTAAAACTCTCGATCCAATCCAATATGGCTTCTTAAGGGTAGATCATGCTTATTAAGAATAGCAGACTTCTTCAACAAAGTCACTAAAGGGCTAGATGAAGGCAAGACAGTGCATACCACCAATGTTGATCTGGCCAAGGGTTTTAACACAATCCTCTGCTCAGGTGTCATTGAGAAACTCTCCCACCTAGCAATTAAAAAAGACTCTACAGTGGTATTTAGATATGTTACCAATACATGTAACTCCATACGAATTGCAGAAGGAGTCATTACTGGGCACACTGCGGGTGCTGCGAAGAGCATTATTGGCTGACATCAAAGACTGAAACAATACTAATTTCATGAACGTTAATTGTACTTTGACTTAGGAATGGGTTCCATTCCTGTTATGGTATTAGAAACCCAAAAAATTTGTAGAAATTAAAAATAAATAGGGATTAACCCTAATGGTGGTAGATGGTTAGCCAACTGGTTCAGTGACAGAACACACACTGTGAAAGTTGGTGAAACAAGCTCTACCAGAACAGCCATCACCAGTGACATACCACAAGGATCTGTGCTAGGCCCTTTACTGTTTGGAATCTATTTCTTGGAAGTCCAGGCTAATGTATATAGCTTTTGTTTTACAAAGTTTGCTGATGATTGCATATTGGGTGCAATCAGTGAGTTCAGCAATGATGTTTACATATTACAGGAGGGGCTAACACAAACAAATGACTGGTGTCAAAGCCGCAAGGTCTACAAAGAAATTCAAAAATGTGTCATTATGTTTGCCTTCTGCAAAGTGGAATTCCCCTCTAATTACAACATTGATGTCACCCCCCCCCCCATGGTCAAACCTAGTGGTGCAAGGCCTGGGAACACAAGTAGACAGCAATCTGAACTTTGAACACCAAGTTTCCACAGTTGTAAGGAAAGCCTTCTACATTGTACACCTCAGAAGTCAGGCCATCTCATCTAGGTGTGAGGATGTTATAATACCACTCTACTCAAACCTCATCAGAACACCAATAGAGTATAATGCTCCATTTTGCATGTACCTCACCAGACACCTGAAGCAGATGGAGAGACCGCAGGGGTTTCTCCACAAGAAAATGCAAGAATTACAAACCATGCCATGATGTACATGGATTGACTAGAAGCCCTGTCACTGTACTCTGTATCATATAGGATGAGGTGACTTGTGCCTAGCCTACAGGCCAGTCTCGGACACTGCCCTGATGGAAATCCTTCACATCCACAAATATAATGGCACAAGTGTCACTCACTCTAGAGATCTTAACCTAGTCTGTGACATTAAAAGAGCAAGCTTGAGAGGCAGATATAGCTGATGACATTAGCAGAGTCTGTTGACAGGGATATAGTAATAGCAGTATCTAATATGTTGGTATAAAAATGGTACCTCTAATGTCAAGCAAGTACACAAACACAAACACCACACACTAGACTGCAATGAGAACAGAACCCCTACCTGTCTCACTACACCAACTAATGGCCATTATATTTAATGCAAGCACCACAGCACAAGTCTAACTCGGAGAGTGTTGGACAGCACGTTATAAGTGATGACATCAATGCAGTCTATTGACAGGAATATGGTAATAGCAGTGTCTGACATGCTGGTGTAAAATGCTCTCTCTAATGTCAACCAACTAAAAGTCACACTCACACACACACACACACACACACACACACACACACACACACACACACACACACACACACACACCAGTTTGCAATGAGAATAGAACCCCTAGTTGTCTCACTACACTGATGAGAGATCTTTGCATTTAATGCATGCATCACAGCACAAGTCCAACTTACAGAGTGTTAGATGACACTTTATAAGTGATGACATCAGCAGAGTCTGTTGACAGGAAGATGGTAATAGCAGTGTCTGACATACTGGTGTAAAATGTCCTCTCAAATGCTAAGCAAGTACACCAATACACACACACCAGTTAACTCCATTGAGAACAGCACCCCTACTTAAGTACGCAGGCTAGAGAACTGAACACTTTATGCAAGTGCCACACCACAAGTTTGACTTTTACAGTGCTGCTGGCCAATTTATAGTGGATGACATCAGCAGTGGATGTTGGAGAGAAGCTGCTAAGAGGCCTGCATGAAATGAATGTGTAGGCATGTGCGACTATCAAAACATATTTGATCTATAGGTTTGGAGTGGCAACTCCAGGATGCTCAATTATGCACTCCTGCCTAGACAGATACACACACACACACACACACACACACACACACACACACACACACGCATGCACACACGCACACACGCACACACACACTTTGACTGGAGGGAGATTAGAACCCCTACTTATCTAGTCACATGGATTAGAGAACTAAGTACTATACACAAGCACCACAACACAAGTCTTTCTTTTACAAGGCTATAGGCCAATTTATAGTTGATGACATCAACAATGGATGTTGAAGAGCAAATGCTGGGAGGATTGTCTGAAACAGATAAATAGCCATGTCCAGCTATCAAGATATTAAAGTCCTACATGTTACCAGATTGATAAGTGTGCAATATGAAGTATTTGGTGTTGTATTTCCAATGTGCTGGTATACTTTAAGAGACAGCTTTACAAACTATATGCAAATATGTGTCCACATTACTGCAAGTACTGGAAAATCTGAATGTGTATTGTCATTATAAAGATGTGCATGGTATATAAGACATCATGTCTTGTTTATTTCTGTACTGTAGTTGATATATTTGTGAAAAAGTACTGAGAGACCAAATTAGCATTGCATGGGAGAGATAACAAATGGCTGCATTGTAAATATGTGTTATTTTCTTAGATAGTGCCTTCCTTTGTTTTTAAATGTACTCTTATTGTATGAAGACTTAGTGGACACTAAACAAAAGTAATACATACCATTGTTCACTTTGAATAGCGCAACACCGAGCAGCTGGTTTGTGAGGTCAATGGCAAAGTGTGTGCACGTGGAGATACACATTTTAATGTTTTCCCTGTTTGCTCATAGTTAAGCAGCCAGCAAATGTGAGCCTCACTGATAACAGTATGAGAGTTCTCAGTATTGAGTGTATGAAACACATCTGTTGCTTAACTGGCTCTGTGGCAGCGGGTGTAAATGCATTGACACATTTTTTTTGGAGCCCAGATTATATAGGGTTCAAATTCATGTGTATGTAATCATTTTAAAGAAGTAGTGATAATGCAATGAAATAATGCTTTATACTACATTAACTGTGTGTTAGTGTGCCTTGACTTGGCGCAACATGTTTAAGTGGCATTGTGTTGAGGTAGCCACACCAAAGAAGAGCTGTTCACCATTGCTTGGCATTAGTGTATGATGGCAAACTCTGCCCAAACATGGATGCCAAAAATTGAAGGACTCCACTGCTTTTTTTTTTTTTTACTTATGTGTGTTGTGTGTGGTTCTATTTTCTGACCAGATTAAAGCTGTTAAAATGGAGTAGATAGGAAAGTGGTGAAATGGAGGGCAAGCAGGGGGAAGAACAAAGGGAAAGCAATATAGAAATATGGAGGAGGGTGGCTGTAAAGAACCATAGCAATTAATTTCTTCAATAGTGTAAAATGAAAATATGCACAGAATATTAGCTAAGTTTGGACTGTTGCCTCCATAAAAAGGGGTGATAACAATGCAATCATGTTACATAGTCAATTGGATCAAATCAAGTATGTCAAGAAGACAAGTGTGTGAAGTGGAGAACAATGCATGGGGCAATATATATTTTTTGTGGAACAGATGCCTGGTTTTGGTCAGTAAGAGAGGATTGTTTGGTTAAGGGACATTGTTATTTCTGGGTCAGGTAAGTTGGGTATGTGAGGAAGTAGATGCAATCATACAGGACAAACAAGACAAGACACAGGGGTGATGAGGGATGCAAAAGGTTGGGGGACACCATGATTGGGGTTAGGGAGGGGACAACACAAGCTCAAGCCTATCAAACATGGGGAGAGTAAGAGTCTAGTCCTCACCTGCAGGACTGTCAATGCCCCCTTACTCCACTAGCTGCTGGAGTGCTTGATGTTTCCGCCTCCTACAGACCATAATGAAGAGCAGCCTCTCCATTTGGCATAGGCAAGCACCAATGGTGCTGTGCATGACCCTACCCACCAACCTGGCATCTCTTAGTGAGTGATAAAATCTCCACCTCTGCCAGTACTCTGTGAGGGTACCACAGCACCAGCTGCTGAGGTAGTTCTACCTGAGAGCACAGTTAGTGCAGGGGCAGCAGAGAAAGTACTGCTGGTTTTGGTCCCAGTTTGCTGGGCATTGGCGTCAGAGCCGGTGGAGTGGGGGCAGACTGAGCCACTGTGGTATGCCTACCTCCCTGTGCTATAAAGCATTCAGTGATTTGTTACAGATGAAAGACATGGAAATGTTTTGATGACACATAATAGGAAAAAAAGAGATAGGGGTTTGGGTGAGGAAAAAAAAAGAGATAAAAATTAGTACCATCATATGTGACATACAATGCATTATCACAACAATATAACTATTTTATCTGAAGTTTTACATTTAAATATACCTTCTGACAACTGCAAGCTATAATTAGAGATTGGTCAAACTAATCTTTGCAATGGGCAGATATTGCACATATGCTTGGTCCAATTATACAGATTAAAGTTAACAGCAGGGCATTTATGCCACTTGTGTATAATTTAACATAAGTAATATTAAAGGATTGCACTATTTTATATGTGGTACTCATAGTATTTGAACAGTCTTACACTTGACTCCTAAAGCTGTTTTTTGCTACAGACAGATGCATGCATACTTGGCTTTTACAGTTAAGATATGCTTGCTTACTTTGCTACTACTATATAGAAAATATATATATTTTTTTATTTAAAATCCACAATAATATTTCTCTTGTGCTGCATATATACCACTTGCTTCCCTCAGTGTCTCTATATGATCAGCATGGGCCTGCCTATTCACTCTGATTTCTGAATTAGCTGTGAAAAGAAAAGAAGAGAACAGAAAAGCATTATGCATGCCAGTCTTGCCTACATTCAGCTTTCTATCTATTATAAATTTTCTTTATTAACATATTTACATGACTGTGGGATGTTGCAAGTTCTGAACTCATCCAGCCACTGGTTGAGTGTACCTCTCCTGTGCCTTTTTAGATCTTTATAGTGGTGCCAACACTCTTTCCTGTTGAGTGGAATGCCAGTCACAGTGGATACAGTCTTGGCCAGGCTATTCCAGACCTGCAGGTGTTGGGGAACATTGCTAACCACCACACAATGTTGCTAAGCAGTGTTGCATGATGGAAAGCAAATAATACAACAATATAATCTCCCTGCAAAAGTCTTTGGCTGTGGCACTTTACTAGGAGTCCAATAAAGATTCTGGACTCCTCAACACCCCACCTCTCTGCCCTAAATTGGGCACCCTCTCCACTAACACCAGAAGTGTCTAACCAGAAAACACTGCAATAGGAAATAATGATTTCCCCCCAATGCATGCTATTGCATTTGCAGGTAGTGCACAAACTCGAGCAATGATGCCAGCCATGTTTGCATAATGTTAATTAGATAGTCATATTTTAATACTAGGCTAACTGCCCTTCGAGGCTATTTTAACCCTAGCAAATTACCCCTTGTAAGAATCAAACCCTGCACCTTGTGTCTGTAAGGTAAACATCTTAACCATTATGCCAACCTCTTACTTAAAAGCAGAAGGCAACAGTGCCAAACAGAGAAGAAAGCATTTTTCTAAATAGGAGGGTTAGTATGATAGTTGGGATTACTTTGACAGGTGGTTGCTGTTGCAACTCTTAAGTGATTTGACTTTGCAAACATGTATAAGTCATAACTGACACATTTTTTGTCCGGCTTTAAGCATGGATAAAATTAATTCTTACAATATGGGATTCAAACCTATGCATAAGAGGCAAAACTTATTTTATATAGCAATGATTTTTCATCCTTGCCACAGAAGAAGTGCTTCTCAGACTGACTCATTATTTACATATAAATGCACATGACAGAATGTAGGGTTAATCAAATATATGTGTCACCTCTCAATGTCCTAGTTTATACATTCATGTGTATATGAGTCTTATTGAAGTCTGAATACCATCCAAGACCAGAGAACACAATTATGATTACAGAAACATATCAGTCAGTATGCCCTCAGTCATACGGTTGAACCTTCAAAAAACACATTAAGAGTGTCTTAGCCCTCATACATATAATTCATATGAACTCCACTGCTGTTCATAGTTATTATTTATAATTATGTTTAAATTGTGAAATGCAGAAACAGTAAAAATGTCTAGAACTTCCTGTATTAGAAGCCCAGACCATGTGCATGGCAGACATACACTTACACCTGTTGCCATAAGAACATTGAAACAGCACTTAGATATTTTCGTGTTCATTACTATAAAACTGTAATGACACAAAAATATGTTGAACTTCCTGTATTAGAATGCAGAACCAGCTGCACTACAACCCTACACTTACAACTGCTGTCACAGGAATAGCTAAATAACAGTTGCACATTTCCCATTTCATTCTTAACTTTTGTGTGTCAACTGCTGTGCAGCTTCTCTTACCATGTTTGCATGGTGCCCAATAGAATTAATAGAATGTATCCATTTTGAAATTGTTGACAGTTTGCTTTGATTCTGCAGGTGTTCTAGACCTGCAGGTGTTGGGGAACATTGCTAACCACCACACAATGTTGCTAAGCAGTGTTGCATGATGGAAAGCAAATAATACAACAATGAATTCTTTTTGACATTTAGAATGGCCACTAGTCCAGGTTTGCATGATGGTAAGCATTGCACAAACAAGACAAGCAATGCTAAACTTGTTTAGCCTTGTGATCAGTGTTTATTAGGTTTCATCCTTCAAAGGTAAAGGTGGGACATGAACCCTGTTCTACTAATAGTATATGCTGTGTGGATTAATGTGTTTAGCAGATGTGCTACACCTGCACAAGGGTTTCACAGGTGTTGCTGATGTATTGGTCATTTAAAAAGTACCTGTACTTTATATGGCATTTATTGTGTTTTTCTGTTTCCCCTGTTTGTGCTAAGCCGCACACCATTCAAATACTGGCATTAAAAACAAAAAGAAAATTAGAATAAATGACGAAAAGAAATCTCTTAAATGTTGTTGTTGTTTGTCTTTCGGCTTTTTCCCGGTAAGGGGTCACCACAGCGGAACTCAGGTCCACTAATGATTGGCAGTAGATTTTTTACGAAACACTGAGGTGCCAGCTCGACGCCCAACCTTCAACGAAGGCACACCCATTTACGCACGCATGTCTTTCGAACGCTTCCCAACCACGGGGAGGACATGCAGACTCCACACAGAAGGCACTCTCAAGCCAAGCCGAGAATCGAACAGGAGAACCTCTTGCTGTGAGGTAACAAAGAAAAGAAATCTCTTAAATAAAACAACAAAATTTATGTTGGTACACATGAAATATTTTTACAAGTCTGGATTTGAACTCTCACTCCAATGAACCTTCAAAATACAGTAAGGGTGCATTTTCCCTCTTTGCCACAGAAACAGCTTTATAGCAAAGAATGAAAATCATTGTGTATACAAGCAACTGCAACATCATCCACAGTATTGACAAAACATATGACAGTTGTACACTTCTGAGTTGGCTGCACATGTATTCATTTCAGATTTAGTGCAGTGAGTGATCACACAACCATTTTTAACTATTGCTTGCAGAAATGCAGTCCTGTCTTATCTCTCTGTGTATGTTGCTCATTCTTCTCTTACCTGCCCAGAAATATGAGGCATGCAGTCTGTAAAGCATTTTGTATCATTGTCTTTAAAATGAGTGAGGATATTAAATGGCAATAATATACAGTTGTCAACAAATGTTGGGGAAGTTGGATGTTACTGAACAGAAATTGTGAAATGTGTGCTACTTACATTTAAAACCTTGATACAATTACTTCCATACTTTGTAAGGGGTCTACTTTAAGCTCTCGACAGCAGTAAAACCCAAATCTGAATCACGCAACATGGAAAGAGCGAACCGCGAATACGTCGAACGAACGAAACCACGAAAGGGGAAATGTCGAAATCGCATAGTTGGCCCGTCTGCGGTATAGCTCAGTAAGGTAAGTGTGTAATAGTTATGGAACTTAGGGTTAGGGAGAGGTTAAGGTAGGTGCATAGGTAGGTAGTGCATGTAAGGTTTTGTGTAGGTAATGTATGTAAGGTTTAGTGTAGGGTTTTGTTAATTGTATGTGTGTGGAATATTTAGTTTGTTTGGGTATAGCTCCGTAGGGGAAGTGTGCAGTAGTTACGGACCTTAGGGTTAGGGAGGGGTTAAGGATAGTGCATAGACAGTTGTGTATGTGGGGTTAGTGTAGGGTTAGCAGTAGGAGTTTGGTGCTTTAATTTAGGGTTAGAAGTAGGGATTTGGTTAGTGTATGTATGTGGTTTTTTTTATTGTGTTTGGGTAGGTAGTGTGCTGCAGGTGGTGGGTTGGCCAACTATGACAGTTAGAGGTTTACATTTTCACGCTTTAGTACGTTCGACGTATCTGTGATTCGCTCTTTATGTGTTGCGCGATTCGGATTCAGGTTTTTCATGTTTCAAGGGTATAACGTAGACCCCTTTGTAAGTCTAACCTGGCTGACACACCCACTGGAGATAAGGGAGTCTGAATTGTTGTTGTGTTTTCCTTCTCCCTACCAGTAATCATTCACAGTTGCAATTCATTAGCAACAAACACTGAGGGAGTGCCTGCATTATGTTTATGTCTGTTATATTTATTTTATTTTTATTTATTTTACATTTCTTTACCAGGAAAGTCCAACTGGACACAGGTCCATTTTCAGCAGAGGCCCGGGGAGATAAAATACATAAAGTAAACAGTAGGAAATCAACAACTCGTAGACAGTGGATATTAAGTTATAACATAGTAAAAAAAAGCAAAGCGCTTATCCTACTTCATGTTTTTATTGGAATAAAGCAAGATTTCATTCATCTTTTCTCGTGGTGTATCCTTGCAGTTTATTTTTTACTATAACACATAGTAAACAAGATGGGAATGTACAAAGTTTCCCATAGTACATAGTAAAAAAATAATATACGTATCTTAAACAATACTGATAAACTATTATAGAAATATTATATAGAATACAAAATTACAGTCACAACCCAAAGTTCTTGCAGCTTAAAAACGATATCAGTAAACATAAAAAGCTGAATGAACAGCACGGTCATAAAACCAAGACAATTTATTCGTACAATATGGACAAGCGCTTTCACGTAACTAAAGTACGCTTCTTCAGATCCTTATCTAAAACAAAATAAATATAAGAGCAAAACTGATAACACCAAGAAGAGTAGTTCCAGAACCGCAAAGTGAAGACAATAGTTCGTAAAAAAGGGAGCTTGTCTGGCAACTCAAGCTAGATGCAGGCAGGCCCCCGGGGTTAAATGGTACACTTAGTATAGGCTTGGTTCTGAAGCTCAGAAGGGCTAGATTATAGCATGTCTCATCCTATTTTCACTATTTTTCAACACTGTTTCTTTGCCCATTGAACACACTTGCCCCAAGTCACCAAGTAGTGCAAATTCATATGCATCACAACATCTATTTTTAAGGCTAGCATAACAGCACTACATTGATTCTCATATTACACAGGACTGCTGACTTCAAACTCACTTGGATCACACACAGCTTTTTTTAAACTTCCACTTGTATTTGTATTTGTATTTCTATCCAAACCTTTTGGACAAGCAAAGTTTTTAATTTCATCATAACACTCACTTGGTTTACCAGTCATGTATAAACAATGCAATGTCAATTTAACCTATGCACATTTTAATGTTTCATTTTATTATTTGGCTGTTCATTTGCTCAAAACAGTCTCAATTGTTTCTTAATGCAACTCAGCTCTAACCAAACATGTGACTAATTAACATCCTCATTTAAACAGTTGCCTCACTGCAGGCAACTGTTTTTGACTTGAAAAAGCTTGGCATTTTCCAAGCGAAAGCGCTTGTCTGATTTTGCTGTTTTGTACCTACTGACTTTGGATTTTTACCATTTGGTCTGATTTTGCTGCTTTGTACCAACTGTCTTTGGATTTTTACCACTTGGCAACTAATAAAGGACTTACCTTTTTTACGAACTATTGTCTTCACTTTGCGGTTCTAAAACAAAATAAAGCCATCATTTTATATACATTCACATGACCAAAAACAATCAATCAATTAATTAAAATTAACACTTAAAAGGGAAATCCCTAACCTAACTATTTCAAAGAACGTGCATCCAAAACAGGCTTAATGTTAATATTATTATTCAACCCTGGTGTTAGGCTAAGTTTTGAGTACTAGATCTTACGGTTCTTCTTGTGGAATAAGGTGTAATTATATTTTGAAGGCCTGGAGTTTTAGCTGAGTAGTAGTATAATTTGCGTGCCAATGATAATTGGTTGAGTTTCAGTAGCTGAGGCAGCTCAGGTCAGTTTAGTCATTTGAGAGCTACACAGTGATGAATCTTATAAGGGGTCTCATTAGCAAATCTAGCAATCTTGTTATAGCAAGATTCTAATTTGTTTATGTTGCTTTTGCAAAGGTTAGTTAGTACTGGGGATGAGTACAGGAGGGTAAACAACAGATGTGTCCTGGCTATAGTGGTTTTGGTTTGTTTAGTAAGAAATTGCTTGTTCCGATATAGGAGACCAAGCTTTTTGTGGATATTCTTGATAGTTTGGGCTACATAAATGTCAAATCTTAGGTTGTTGTCAATTTCTACACCTAACAGTTTGGTGTGGGCGGTAGGGGTGATGATGGTTTTGTCACTGGACATGATGGTAAAGTCGTCACATGGGGAGGGGATCTACAAGGGCTAAAAATAAGTAGTTTGGTTTTGTTTGGATTTAGGAGAAGCTGGGAGTTATTGAACAATGTCTCAGGTAATGAGAAGCAGTTTTGGGTTATGGAGTGAATGCCCTTTATTGTGTGGGCCGAACATATGAGGGTAGTGTCGTCAGCATATTGTACTACTGAGGCATTGGGTATGGAGCATGAGAGTTGATAGGTAAATAGTGAGAAGAGTAGTGGGCCAAGTATGGAGCCTTGAGGGAGTCCTAAGGATACTGGTAAGAGAGAGGATAGTTGGTTCTGCCATTTTAATGCTTGTTAGCATCCTGATAGGTAGCTTTTAAACTATGAGACGGGGGGAGCTGATGTTTAGAGTGGATAGAGTATTAAGGAGTGTATTATGGTTGGCCATATCGAAGGCTTTGGACAGATCTAAAAAAATGGCAGAGACTAGTTGTCCCTTGTTTCTATAGTGACCAAAGAAACCAAATAAACTAATATAAAAACAAAATGAAGAATAAACCACACTGAGGAACTAAATGAGGTAAGCGCTTTTGTTTACTATTTCAAGTTGAAGAAGAAGTTTGCTGAAATAGTAAACGAAAGCGCTTACCTTGTTTCTATAGTGGTTGACTGTATTGGAAAAGGACATTAGAGCAGTGGTGCTGCTATGGAAGGGTCTGAAGCTGTGCTGACATTTAGATAGCAGATTGTTTTCTAGAAGGTAGATCATTAGCTGTGTGTGAATGACTCTTTCTAGCATTTTTGATAAGGGTGCTAGAATAGCAATTGTTTGATAGTTATTGAGTTCTAGGGAGTTGCCCCCCTTGTGTAGTGGCATTATATGGGAGATCTTCCATATAGTAGGTACTTTACACTCTTGATATTGATCTGTTAATCAGAATAGCAACAGGGTAGGCTATAGCCTCTGCAGCTAGCTGTAGAAATTCTGCTGGTAAGTTATCTGCGGCCAGGGTAGTAGGTTTAAGCTTCCAGAGGAGTTTTAAAAATGGATTTGGTTGACACTGGAGCCAAGAATTTGAGATTCAGCAATTCTAATGAGTTCACACCTTATTTGCATTTTTCACTGTGCTCACAGGCCTGAATCTACACTATAAAATGGGAAATCATGTAGCTAGGGAACCTGAAAGCAAAAATACGTGTTTATGTGGATAACACAGAAGAAAATTGCTGTAATTTTGAGTTTATCTGTATGGAAGACTACTTGATCTCGCTAAAGTATGATTGCATTTTTCAGATATACACGGGATATGCTCAGATGTAAATTAGAAACATTTTTATATATGCATTAGCAAATCCTACCTTTATCTATAAGCACTTCTTAGAAGTTTGCTGAAATGGCATGAGCATTTGTGTCACAGAATTTTACTTTGTCAGATGCACAGCCTTATTAACTTTCATCACAAGTGCTAATGTTACAACTGTTTTTTCTTTACACTGTTCTGTTGTTATTGCGGTAAAAGGCAAATGTCCTATATTATCAATGACATGGGAGTGTTAGCCTTCTAGGATGGCCCGTAAACACCTCTAGGGGAGTACTGGCTGCAGGTAGATGTGACTATCAATTGCATACAATTGAATATTCTGCAGTAAATGTGTGCACATGTTTTTGGGACAGTTTATTTGATAGCACTTATAGCAGTTCACTGATGTTATGTTCCTTTTTTGTTTATTAGCAAAATGTGTCATTTTCCTGTTGATTTGGGGGTGAGGGAGCAAAGTTCCATTTCTATGTTGGAACAAACAAAATAATTTGTGCAGAGGTTTATTTTGCTATTGTTACTCCCCTTGTTTTGGATCCAGCCTTGCTCTGTGTGTGACTATAAAATATGTTACAACCACATAAATTATTTTTTATATTTGAATATCTTGACTTCTTTTTGTTTCTCCATTGGGTAATGTTGGAAAACTACTTTTATGTGTTATAACTAAGCAGGGCTTTTATTTATATGATACTTATGTGTAATATCTTTCTTTTGTGTTTTTGTTACCTAGGACTATGGCACCCAGGCATCCCAATCCTTGCAACCCCCCCACCGTTTCAGTGATCCTGAGAATGAAGCAACTGTCCAAGCATTTAGGTGACATAATGCCTTTCTGCTTAAGAGAGGACGTGGGGATATGTCTGGAAGGATGCAAATTTGGCAACAGGTAGTGTCAGATGTAAATGCTGCTGGTGGTCAGAGCAAGAGATATGATCCGGTGTGTCACAGGGCCACTTACATGATTTTATTGGCCCAGAAGAGAGCAGCTGAAGTGGCTTATGCACAGATGACTACCTGTGGGAGACCTGCTACATAGTCACCACTGATACCAATTGAAAAGTTTCTGCCACTGTCAGGGATCCAAAGAGCTCAGTGGAAAATGCACAAGATCATGTGATTGATGTTGGTGCTGCTGTTTCAGGGAAGACAAGTATGTCCCAGGAGGACCTTCCAGGTAGGCTTACCTCTCACAATTTTTAAATATTTATTTTATAGTAAAATATTGACAGCAATACTTAAGTTTTGTTTAACTTAAATTTTTTTGGGAAGGGGACTATTTGTAGATTGATATAGATAACAACAAATTCTGGTTGATTACACATTGGCTTGAGATGGACGTGTCATCCAAAGTTTTTTTTAAAAGTTTCATGAATGGACATATAAAGGACCAAAAGTACTGTTAATTGTGATGATGGTGTCCAAACTTGTTGC
Organism: Protopterus annectens; assembly: GCF_019279795.1. Taxonomy (NCBI): domain Eukaryota; kingdom Metazoa; phylum Chordata; order Ceratodontiformes; family Protopteridae; genus Protopterus; species Protopterus annectens. Next base: position 1,942,737,663 of record NC_056726.1, read on the forward strand.
TTAACTTCTTCCAGGACCATCCTCTCTAGGAACTCTGGAATCATCTGCACATGCTAAGCCAAACATTTTTATGTCAGTACTGATGAGCAGTTCACAGAAATATTTATTTTAGCCATGTGTGTGATGTGGGTGTCAGGAATGTTGTGAGTATTGCTGTACTGCCCTTAATACTGGCACCACCGTTAGTTTGTTAGCATATATTGGACTATAGTAATGTAGGTATTGATATCTTTCCTGTGTTTGTTGCTTATTATCATGGGTGGTCCTGGTGGTGTAAGTGTAGGACTCTTGCCACCTGATGACTAAGTATCTGCAGACTCTGATGATGATGGTGGGCAAACAGAGGCACAGTCAAGGGGCACAGAGGTAGAATCTGACATTGAGGTTGACAATCAGCCATCCCTGTAATTCCATTGGACGCAGCTAGTAGGTCTACTTCAACCCATTCCAATGAACCCTCAAATATTGGACAGGTGAAGAGTGAGACACTTGATCAGGGTAGTGTGGTTACTGGAACTTCAGTGCCTGTTGATTCTGACCATAGCCAAAGTGTGGGTGAGATGACATGCAGGAGGGTTGTTAGGGTTGCTCGGAGGAGGCCTGCTCTACATCCTCCACCTGATCCAGGTGTGTCTTTCAGTGACACCCAGCATATGTTTAAGGCCATCATGGAGGTGCAGACACATTTCAAATGGTTTACATGCAGAACTGCTTCAACTGTGTTGCTGATTCCATCAATTGGATGAATGACACATTGGAAAAGGTGGTGTCTATGATGGAATGTCTGCTGGGAAGGGGATGGCATCCACGTGGACATAGGTCAGTCACATCATCTGATGTTAGCCGACATGGCCATGCCAATCATGAACCCATAGTGGCACTACTTCCACTGCTCCATCAGTGGTTGAGGTGTCCACCCCAAGACTTAGCAAGCAATGGAGGTCATGGTCCTGGGCATCCTCATGAGGAGAGCTTGTCCAGCAGACATCAGCCACTTTCAGATAGAAGCAGTGCATATGACCATGGGTGTGGACGTGCCAGTGCAACTCCTGGCAGAGCCAGTTCTCGGGGTCGGGTGCAATGATACTAAACTCCCACTTCTACCATGCACAGCTCACACCTGTCTGACATAGCAAGATGTAGAGCTACCACAGAGCTTGGCTGTGTTCTTGCAGATACTCACACATCAATTTCACTTGGAGGGCCCATATAGACACACACAGCAGTTGCATGGTTCAGCCGTGAGGCTTAAAGCTCATTCTGTCTCAATGACCATTTGCTACTTTATCCAAATGTCTGCTTGTTTCTATTTTTACACACACTCTCACTTACCTTCTGGGTCAGCCTAGACTTCCTGCCTCCACCCCTCACACACACACAACACCCTGTGCAAGTGATGATAATTGTGCCATATATTGTTTTTTTTACCTTTTGAATTCAAGGATACATAAGCTTTGTGTCTGATGCTCAGGCTGCATAGATGACTTAGTGCTTAGAATATCTGTGTTTGTGATGCTGTTTTCCTAATTGTATTGCTTTCTTATAATTTTTTACAATGTGTAAATGTATCCCACATTCTTACAGCAAAGAAAGGTGGACCAAGCCATGATGATATGGGCAAGTGCCAACATAGCCAGCTGGAATTTTGTAAAGAATGATATGTCATTTGAATATCAAACTGATTTATACAAGATGCTTGTGTTACAAATGTATTAGAACTCTATGCCATTTGTATATCAAACTGATTTTATACAGTTGCTTGTGCTGAAAATGTATTTGTGAGCTTTGCTTATGTTGAAATGCATCAACAGTGCACCCTGCTGAATTGAAGGGAAATGTACAGGTATTATTGTTGCTGAATTAAATGTATATGTTTTAATAGAGGATACTGGTACAGCAGAGGTTAACTTTAAGAAAAATAGGGGAAATGTAAATGAGCTGTTAAGCCATTAAAAGGCACCTCACAGTGCTGAATAGGACCGGAGTCACTGGGTCTGGTGAAGAGCCTTTGTCCATTAGCTCAGTGAAAACACAGGAGGCCCCAGACACTGTCATAAACATTTGGATGTGTATTGTGGCCATCTGTGCTAACTTCCTGTCTCAACTTCAAAGGTGAATTCTGTGAGAACCTAGTCAGGTGTCCAGATGAGGTCATTCTGTCAGCCTTTTTGGAAATTATATTTTAGATATTACAAAGAGAAATCTCAGAGTATAGAGTATTCTGCTTGGGAAGCCTGACTAGAAAGACCCTCACCTACAGCATCTTGCCTTGCCGTAGTAACTTAACTAGGGAACAGTAATTATTTTAGATTCAGTCAGGAATATAGTCAAGCTTAGTTTAGATATTATTTTTCTTTATTTGTCCGAGTCTGTCCATCAGTGTTCTTTTCAATATTTCCTGTGATCTGAACTCTGTGGTTTACTGTAAATATATATTCAATATTTTCATGTTCTTTTATTATTTATTATTAAATATATTTAAAAACTGTTATTGTGGCTGGTCCTTGTAGAAAGTGTCTAACTATGGTGTGTACTTATACTTATTTGGTGCCACTGTGTGGGCCACTCCAGAAGGCCGAGCTGTCTTGGTGAACTACTGCAATTTGTATTAGTATTAATATTACACAGTATAATTGGATACCCTTTTAAGAGCCTTGTTCCCTGTGTGCTCTTAAGGAAAATTGTACTTGATGCAGAGAGGTCTGCATCTGGAAATACCGAGTGTATCCATTTATATTCCAAGTGCACATTATTCTTCAGTGTTAGTGGTGAGGATTCAGCTTCCTTGATTACTGGCACAGTGTAGGGATGACACATATTGGTGGCCATCACATATTTGTACCAGGGGGGTGCATTGCACAAGCCATGAATGGGACTAAGGCTGAACAATAGAGAGACTTTTTAAGCATTTTGGTCTTACAAAGTTAGACAGTTGATAGAATCAAACAGTTTTTGCATCAGTATTTTTAGGATTTTTCTGACGGATATGACGTCTGAAACTGAAATTTGTGTCATTAATTTCTAAAGTCTCTCTTTAATGATTTGCCAATACAAAAGCATGAGTCCAAATTGAGCGCAATCAGTTACCATCAATACTTTTGAGAGGTATGAATGTGTGAATATTTGATGCCTGAGGCATATTACTTGATAGAGGACACAGGTATTCACATAAGTCACTGCTGTTACATCCTGAAGTCATAGCTGTAAAAATCAACCACCTTTTAGTTACTTACATTATCAAGTAACAGTATTCAAGGCTATGGCATTCATTTGTATTATCACACATTTATTGTTCTATTCCAGGTTCAACACTTACCTTGTAAATCTGGCAGTTGCTACAGTTTTAGTTCAGGGCTGACTCTGCCTGATGCTAGGAGTACATAGCCATTACATGGGTAAGTAAAAGTTGTGAGTGTTGCCTGGCATCAATGTTACTATATGTATATACATAGGATGAAGGTTTTAACCCCTTAGGTGGTGAGTGAGTGTGCTATGCATTGTCTCTTACCTAATGTGAGGGCATATTGAGCATGCCTACTTCTGTCTACACCCACAGCAGCTGCTGAATCCCCCTCTGACTCCTCACCTGCATGTGGCTGTGTTGACCTTGTCAGTGGTGGTCAGATGTGTGCAGCTTCCCCTTGTAGATCCTGTTGAATGTGTTTTTTCAGAATGATGTTGTGAAGCATGACACAGATGGTGAAAATTTCAGTACATGTACATGGATTGTACTGCAGGGCTCCCCCCTGATGTATCTAAGCACTGGAACTGTGACTTCAGCAGCGCAAACACATGTTGTATGATATTTCTGATTTGAGCATGTGCCTTATTATGACGCTCTTCAGTGAGTGTGTGTGCATTTCTGATGGGCATCATCAGCTATGGTTCCAGTTCATAACCTGCATCCCCCTGTAAATAACTCTATGGGATAGCACCCCTAGTGAACATCTGATACAGCTGGGAGTTGTGTCAGATATGAGAGTCATGGTAAGTTCCTCGGTTGCCAGCAGACATTCAAGATGATTCCCTTAGAATTATATATGACTTGGCAGTTAATGGAGTTGAAGCCCTGTCTATTTATGTAGACCCTTCCCTGTTCCCCAGGTGGTCCCTTGATTTCTATATGTGTACAATTTATGGCACCCAGTACTTCAGGGTAGTGTGCTACAGGGTAGAACTCCTGCATATTTGTGGCCCTGTCCTCAGGTGTACGAGAAGAATATATGTGGTCACTGTCATGTTAGAGCATAGCATTCAGGAAATGAAGGAGGATTCTGGATGCTAATGCCTGTGACACCCCCAGCATGTTCCCTGATGGTCTCTGAAAGCTTCCTGTAGCTAAAATTCTGAATGCTACACATACCTTTGCCTCCACTGGTACTGGTTCCCCTCTGTTTGCCTTTGATCTGAGTTGAAGACGGCTGAGGTTACAGAGTTCCTGTAGTGTGTCTCTATCCACCCTGTAGCATTCTACATTTTCCACCTCATGTATATTGTAATAAGTTAACTGAGGGATGAAAACTCTTCTTCTTGTCTGTGGTCCATTAGCAGCAGCAGCATAGACTTAAGCCTGTTGCACATACACATAAATTAAAGCAACAGCAGCCCGTAACATTCTTTTTGTGTAGTCTCCTTTCCATGGATGTATTCCAATAGGTTTTGATATTCACAGGGAACACCAGCACTGAATCTACACGGTTGCTTTATAGCTTATTGAATAGTTCCTCCATCTTGGATTGGTTGATTAGCATCGGTTCAACTCCTTATGCTGTTATTAGCATACCACGGTGTTTATGATGATTGCCCAGCTCTACACACAGTGTAGAGCCACTTATTAAATACAGATTAGTGCACCACCATGTCCGCATCATGTCAATGTGAACACGGTTTTAGCAGCTGGTCTAGGGTTTATTGGATCTGCATCAAGATATTTTTTTATCTGTAGCTTTAGTTTTAAGTCTGTAAACCCAATAAAGATAGCATTTACATGAAGTGATATCAGAAAGCTTTGTTAGCCTGGTTTTGCTTAGTGTTTTTTTTTTTTTTTCAGTATGATCTTTTAGCTGCCACCTGAAATATTTTACAGTCTTCAGAGCATGACAATGAAATGTAGCATCTTAAGCATGCTCTACTACATTAAGTTACTCTTTAAGAAACTACCAAATGTGGACATACAAAAATCTAAGAAATATGAAGCAAGCATTACATATAACTTAGAAATGTATGTGACTGCAACTCTCCATTAACATTTAAGCTCAATGACACATTCATTTTCTTAATTATTTAAAAAATACTTAACTTGCACAAGAGGTAAAAAATGAAAAACACATTTTAGCAACTACTAAAATTTAATTCATTTTTCTATTGAATCTGCAGTTTGACTTGCCTGTATTTTTTTGCCCAGAATGGTCAGAAATGTAATTACTCCACATAATAACCATTGGATGCCAGTGGGAATACTCCTAGCTATTTATGTGGTCTATTCTAGACATTTTTCTGAATTTCAAGTTATATTACATCTTTATTTTTGGTGAAATCATATAATTTATTTAATCATTTTTCTTGATCAGCAACATTGGACTGTTACTGATCCTTGTGATCAATCAACATTTAAGGATGGTCGTTTTCTTACTGATGTCATGTCTTTTGATATGATAAACCTCTTCCTCTATGTCATGAGTATTTCCATTTCCTTTTTGTTAAGACGCAGGTAGCAGTATTTGGCTATCTTTGCAGTTTTGACATATATAACCAGATGGGAGCCAGTGTATTATTAAGGGAAATCCCAAGTCTTGCTTTTGCTACCAGCAGTTTAAATGTGCAGAGGTGCTAATGCAGGGCTCCCATTCAAACAGTTAGTAATCAGATTATTCTCGGATACGCCAGTCTGCACTTATCTAAATGTTCAAAATTTAAGCCATTCATAATGCTGGGGAAGAGTCTTAAAACCAGTAATATAAATTCATACCAATCAACATGATTAAATGGAATCTCTAAATCAGACAAAGAGCAATCAGCAGAGTAATACAGAAGTGTAAAAGACAGTTTAATCATTTTCAAATTATACATATCTCGAAATGTCTGGAGCTCATTTGACAACAGTAAGCTTGAATGAATAAATGAAAATAGGTGAGTAGCATGACACATTAGGTAAAGTTGCTGTTACATATCTTAATGATTCAGTCCTGGTTTCTGTTTAATCTCTGTATGAATGTTAAATTTTCACCCCTTCAACATTTGAGTTTCTACAGATGCTGTTTTTGTCTAATCTAAAATGCCCTTGTTGCATAAATTCAGTTTGCAAGAATTGACTTGGGTCATGACTGAAAAAGTTTGGGAAAAATCACTTCACTTACTCCATTAACACATGAATAAATCAATAAAAGTATAGACAATGGCTAAGGAAATGTAATAACTCAAAGCTGTACAAGCTATAAACAAGTCTAAATTATTAGTTCCCTTTATAGTGTCTCTGTTGTACCTAAGAGAACAGGCCAAGTTAGCATATAGAGTAACAAAATCTGCAGGATCACCAGAAGTATAGCTCATCCTTGCAGTTTTACAGTTTTAAATACATTCCACTGTGACATCAAAGAAGAGCTTAAATATGAAATGGTTCTTAATAATACAAATGTTTAACATGACTACTAACTAACTAGTAAGAGATGAAAGAGACAAAATGAGGAAATTACCTGAATTATCATGAACATTACAGTTATTTAATACCAAGAAATGCATTTTGCACACTTAAGACTATGATATCTTCAGTTGTACAGAAGATGGTGGAATGGAGTTAACACATAAAAAAAGGAAATGGCCCACAGAGTAGCTCTAGATGGTTTTAGCATAACTGAAAATTATGTAGTACTACCCTTATGGTGTAGAGTTAAAAAAGTAGGCTTTTATGAGTGTGGTCAGTGCTACTCACTAGAAAGGATGTGCATGTAACATGTACATTAGGTGTGGGACCTAGTCTAGCACAAAGATTTTAATAGAATGATTCATTATTATAGTGCAGAGTGACCAAACTGCTGAGACAACTGCACAGGAATCATCATGAAAAAATGTTAAAATTCAGTACCATGTAAAATCCAGTAAATGAGTGGAATGATAAATACAAGATATAAAGCCTGTACATCTCTTTGTGGCAAAGAGTATAGTATATATGGATACTACGTTTCAAGAAAGAAAGCTCTAGGAACTTATTTGGCATTACATTAAGACATGAATATTTTGTATAAATACACCGATCTACAAAATCCAGCGGGATAGCCAGAAAAGTCTGCTTAAATATTGAGATTAAGACAGATCACTGACACCTTTAGACACCATATCTAGCATGATCTCCGGGAGCATGCTAGAAAGAACAGAAGGTTATTAGGACTGACATCTATACATAACCACATTCACTAATTGTAACAACCAAGAATAAGTGGACGATAGGAAAATTAACAAAATGCTGCTGCTTTTTCTTTTTATTCTACTCATTTGATTAGCATAAGAATGCCATCTCAGAAGTGACCTGTTCAGCTGAGGGTGAATGAAAAAAGCAATCGTTGCCCAGTGTTATTCTCCTTTTGTAATGATTTTCACAATGTTAGATAAATAAGCATACACACTAGAAGACACAACATGAAATAAAATGAAACTTCATTCCCATAAAACATTTTCATAACTCTCCCAAAATGTCTTGGTCAAATAGAAATATACCAGGGATAAAGCTGCAGCAGATTCATGAACATATAAAAGCTGTAAGAAGATGCCTTCCAGCGCTACATATACAAATCTAAAAATATAAACGGTTAGCTTTTTTCAGAATTAAAATATCAGTTTTGCTCACTGTCAGCTGCTGCCATCTTCAGGTTATTATAACAGAGTAACCAATGTTATTTCCAAAAGATATGGTACTATATACAAATTATCGGTCATTTTAGGTATATGAACCCAAATAAATATGTAGCTGTACTTTTTAATAGACCATCCTTTCCTTTCATCTCTTTGATGCTACTGAATTAGATCTTCATAGCTATACAAATAATGCAAGTAAGATTACCTTCACTACCATTAATTATATTGATGTACTATTTGGTACTGCCATTTAAACATTTTATATGAAAATAATCAATATATTACAGAAAAAACATGCTGTAGAAAAGCATATGTCATGTACTTTTAGAAGATGAGCTGATTTAATGTTTGTGTGTGTGTGTGTGTGTGTGTGTGTGTGTGTGTGTGTGTGTGTGTGTGTGTATGTGTGTGTGTGTGTGTGTGTGTGTGGGGGTGTGTGTATTTGTGTGTATCTTGTGGGCTTACACCTGGCACTCCTTGGCAGACAGGTGTCAGACAAGTGCAGCTCATATTCTGATAACCTGGACTTTATGAAGGGGAAATGTTTTTTAAAGGATATGTAATAGCACATTACTGGTGGGAAAGGGGCCCTGAGCTGATGCAAGAGGTGGATTAATACCAGATAGAAACATTTGGGTTAAACTCTGTGCTCAGCATTACTCATAGTACCAGTCTTCTCAAGCAGAAAGCATCTCTTTCTTATTCTGGAACTGCTGTTTTGAGAATCCTGGAGATGATGTGCTAAAACTGCTATGTCTTCAGCTGATGGTTATGTAGAAGAATGTTGTGGGAATACCCAATTACCCAGAAGTATCACTTCAGATGGAGTTTTTCCCATTGGATCTGACTGTTTCCTCAATGTGGCTGTTAGTCTTTGCAGACGTGAAAAGTGGCAGTTGATGGTCTACTATACTAAGCAGCTATTATCCCTGTTAAAGGTGGATGAGGTGGGGAGCTCCAGAAGATATAGCATCTTTATTGCTTTTTTTAAACATGGCAGCCATGGTGGTGAAACAGTTAGCATTGCAGCCTCACAGCAAGAGGTTCTCTGGTTTGATCCTCGGTGTGGTGCCTTCTGTGCAGAGACTGCATGTCTTCCCTGTTGTCGCATGGGTTTCCTCTGGGTGCTCCGGTTTCCTCCAAAAGACATGCTGTAGGTAGATTGGACATTCTAAATTGGCCCTAGGCATATGTGTGTGCCTTCTGTGGAAGGTTGGGTGTCAGACTGGAAACTCAGCACTGTAAAAAAACTCTGCTGCCAATCATGAGGGAACAAGTGATCTGCTGTGGTGACCCCTAACCGGGAAAAGCCAGAAGAAGAAGACTGCTTTTTTTAAACATACCTGCATAACTCACATTTTAAAATTATTTAACATCTTATGCCACAAATTACTCACTTCTCCGTAACTTGACCATAACTTTTGTCTTATTCAACTGGTGCTTCTACAATAAAATTCTCAGTTCTAATTATTTATATTTCTGACATGGAGAAATCATAAATTAGTCATACAATATTTCTTACTTCCACTTCCAAATGCATTTTATTTGTGTAAAAAAAAACTGAATGTTTCTTTTAGAATATTAAGCTGTCCAAGCAGTCCTTAATAGGATCCGACGTGTAGCTCGCAAGACATTTCCCTGCCAGCTACATCACCAAAACCAATTGGCTGCAGCAGCAATTTGCCGTAGAGCAATATGGCTGAATAGCATAGCCACAGACATCTGACAATAAAATAAATAAATAATACAATAAATGCATTCCTTACATGAGAATACGGAATGTGGCACACATCTAGTATGGCCGTTCCTGCTAGAACACGACTGGGCAGCTGTCTGTAAGGATCGCCACCAGTTGTAGAAGTACTGTGCATAGTGTACAGCTGCATAGGCAATGCTATTCAGCCGTATTGCTCTATGGCAAATTTCTGCTGCAGGCAATTGTTTTCGGCGATTACGCCGGAACCCATCCTTAATATCATTTAGCCTTCCTTATATACCATGGTCCTTCTAAATCAATTTACACCATTATTCATTCATGATTTATAATTCTCTAATCTAACTTATTTACACCACTGGCACTAGCCGAGAAACTTCAAAACAAACACACATTCTATAACCTAAAATGCTTCTTCTAAATAGCCTTCTTCTCCAACTCCCACAAACTAGGCTACACTGCCTCAACCTTTTCACCATAATTTCTCCTAAAGCATAGGAAGCCTTCCCTTTCACCTTATGGAACTACAGTCCCCTTCCACACCATTAAAGATGAAATTTATAAAATAAATCCTCCACAACAAACCAAACTGTACTTAACACAAAAGAGGTGACATCATATAAGGGCAGCTTAACCTCTAGCCTTACTCTCTTTCTCAACTACTAACACCTTTTAACTCTATCTACCCCACCTTCCCCTGCCCTGACTCTCATTACCCCACATTTCTCCCATAATGTAAACCTGAAATATAATTGTATAAAATGAGCATTTCTTTCATAATCATTGCCACATCTATTAAATGTTACAGTGCATTTTTTGTTATATATGGTTACTTTCTGTTGTGCTTCTGATATGTACAGCATACTGCCTTCCTGTTCCACTTTTTTCTTCTTTGTGAATTATTTAACCTGGGTAAGACCTGCTAATTGTCATTTGTGATCAGCATACTACCCCAGAAAGAAATCATAAAACAACAACAACAAAAAAAAAAAAGAAATTTCTCATCTTTCATTATTACTATAATCTTTTACTCCAACATCTTTCACCAAATCTCCTCATCAGCAAACAAGCAACTATGGCCATCACATTGTCCCACAATAACGCTATCATGAAATTCAATCAATGCCTTACCCAGTCTGCTACATTTTAAGTCAGTTCCTGTCCACTCACTTATCTTTTTATCATTACTACATCTTGCTACATGTCATCCAATCTATTATTTTCCTTAATTCTTAGCACTTTTAAAACTCTCCCATGGGGTAACTGTCTTTACCATACCATACATTCTTCACACACACACACACACACACACACACACACACACACACACACACACACACACACACACACACACACACACACATATGCACACACACGCACACACACAAACATACACACAGCTGCTACATTAGTAGTAGCTGAAACCAGACCCATAGAGAAAAATGGGATGGCATTCACTTTTTCCTTCTAGCAAAAGAAAAAACATGATAGAACAATTCTCTGAATTGTAGTACTGCATTAGTCCACTGCCAGCAACAATTTTCTGGGAGAAAATATGGTTAATATGCATTAGTTGATCCCACAGACTGCCATATTTGCATGTGGTTTAGGCAGTGAGAACATTATGTGCACAATGCCCTCTGTCAACAGAAAACAGTAGAACTGAGGCTTACAGCAATAGTAAAACCTATGGTGATAAGAATTCTGCATCACAGTAAGCCTCTCTGAATTCCAGGGATAAGTAAGCTTTTAAACAAGCAAAGAACTCAATTAGATAATTTCTAACTATTTTAGTAAATCTGAGCTTTCTATATAACCAACATTTTGTAAAGTGTTAATTTGCTTTAGTGCAAATATTTTTGAACTTCTTAGTGGACATCATTAATAATACCTACAGCAGCATCTATGAATATTCTTACTGCAAATATTTTAAATTTCTAAATACAGAACATTTGGTTTACATCAAAATATACAGAGCACTGGCTTTACATTTAGAATAGGACTTACATTTGAGAGCACAGAGCTGGTACGCATTTACATAAAGGATAAGGTTAATTAATAAAACATTGGTAAAGACTAGTAGCTGATTTATAGAGGTAAGAAAGTAAGGAGACAACAATGCAAGAATAAACATATAAGATGAGCATTATACTTTTAGTCTTAGTACTATGATATGAACCAGTATCCCACTGAGCTGTCAAAGAAGTAAGGAGATAGAAAGTAATTACAAAGGTTAATTTAACAAGGGGCCTAGAAAAGCATAATTGTAACTAGATAAGAACTAAGGTAATTAGGAGGTTAAAAAAAGATAATCTTAAGAAGAAAGTTCAAAGGTGAGAGAAATTAAAAAAGTACAGTTTTACTAGAAAGATAGAGATCTTAATATGGTGGTATAAGGAGGGAGAGGAGGTGAAAGGGGAGGGCATAGAGGAGATTTTAGTGAGAATGTACAAAGAGAGGTCAGAGGGGAGTGGGAAGAATGTGAAAGGAAGACAGTAGTTTAATGAAGATGAAGTGTAAAGATAGGGTTTGAGGACAAGGTATGAAAGGGGAAAAATAAGGTGGGGGGAAGGGAAAGGGGGTGAAGGGGGAACTTAAATATACCTGTTTTGAGAAGGTGCTTCTTTCGTCTCACTTTATAGCTTTTGAGGTTTGATATGGCTCTGATGTTTGTTGGTAAGGCATTCCAGAGTTTTCCGACAATGTAAGAGTATAGACTCTGTCTGGCTTTTTGTTTGGTCTGTATAGGGTTACTAGTTGCTTATCTTCAGATAGGAGAGTCCTGGAGGATATTTAGGTTTGGTGGACAGAGATTAGTGCAGGACAGTTTTCAGGTTGGTATATAACGTTGTGGGCTGTGGTTAGTTGCAGGTAGTTTAGGTGAAGTGGGAATTTGAGCCAGTTGAGAGCACTGACAGCAGTGCAGTGGTGTTTGTATAGCAGGATACAAGCTTTCTTTTTAGAGTAGCCTGAATATTGGTCAGAATGAGAGACCCATATAGTAGAGAGGGGAGCAGATAGATAGTTGCTGTTTTGGTGGTTTCTTCCATAAAGTTTTTGTGTCAATAGAGCATCCCTAGTTTGTATGTGTTTTTTTGATTGCAGTGTGTATATGTAGATCAAAGGAAAGTTTGTTGTCTATGGTTACGCCTAATAGTTTGGCATGTGAGACCACCTCAATTTGAGTATTGTTTAGTGAGTAGATCTTGAAATAGGATGAAAGTGTCTTGGGTGGAAAACAGAGAAATTTGGTTTTACTGGGGTTCAGCAAAGGTTGAGCATCATTTAGTCAGGTTTCAGTGGAAGAGAGGGCAGCTTGGGTTATTGATGGAAAGTGTGTTATATTTTTGGAGAAGAAGATGATGATAGATTTGTCCATGTATTAGAATAAGGAGCTTGGATGGGAAGCAGTGTGGAGGTTATTTTTGAAGATGTTGAATAGGAGTGGTCCAAGAATGGATCCCTGTGGAACTTCTATACTATTAGTTAGATAGCAGCAGAGGCATCCCTGCCATTTACTTATTGTTACCTGTCTGTTGAACCATTGCTGGGTGGATGGGGAAATACCAAGACTTATCAGTCTTTGCAATAGTTTTGGGTGTGAAACATTGTCAAAGGCCTTAGAAAGTTCAAAGAGTATTACCGAGGTTATTAGCACAGAGTATCTTGCTTTGTTGACTGTATCTATAAAGGAGATGAGTGCAGTTGTAGTACTATGTGATGGTCTGAAGCCAAGTTGGGTGGTTATAAGTAGTTTGTTCTGAAGAATGTGGTGAAGTAGTTGTTTATGTATGCATTTTTCTAACAATTTGGATAGAGGAGATAGAACAGTGATGGGGCAATAGTTTGTAATGTCAAAACATTTTCTACCTTTGTGTAGGAGAGTTATTATGGATTTTTTCCAGTGGGTGGGGATGTATGATTCTGTGATGGAATGGTTGATGAGAATGCTAACTGGATATGCAATAGCATCTACAGCAAGATTCAGGTATTCGGAGGGAAAGTTGTCAGCGGAAGGAGAACAGGGCTTTAATTTAAGAAGTAGTTTATGAATGTGATTATTGGATACTGGTTCTAGAGAGAAGGGAGACAAAAATATGTTGGATAGCTATAGAATTGTCTTAAGGGGAAAGGAAGAAGATGAGGAGTGTTTGGAGGTTTTTTGAGAAGGGCTGTGATACTGTGTGGGGTGGGGAATTTTCTCTTTATTGGGGTCATTGACTAGTTTGAGAATGCTGTCTATTAAATGGATATTAAATGCATCTGCTATTTGGGATAGGGATTTATTGGTGGCTGGAGATGGATTTTCTTTGGTACCTGAGGTGAAGAGTAAAGAGATTGTATGCCAACATTTTTAGGGGGTATTTTTGTGGGAGGTTAGATATTGAGAAAAATATTGCTTCTCATCTTTATGAATAATTTTTTTTTGCTTAGTTGCAAAGTTGCCTGTATTTTTGGAGAGTTGTGTCATTTTTGTTCTTTTGCTAGTCCTGCCAGGCTATATCCCTTGTTACTAGGAAGTTTTTGGTTGATTTGGTTACCTAGGGTGCATGACTGTTTTTTGTTCTTTTAGTTCAAAGTGGAGATAGATTGTTGAGGGCGTCAAGAAATAAATAGTTAAAATGCTGACATCATCATCTAAGGGTAGAGTTTTTGCTATGGACCAATTTAAAGATTTTAGTTTTGTAATAAAGAGTTGCTGGTTGAATTTTGATAAATTGCAGGAGATTTTATAGTTGTTGCATTTGGTGATGTGGATCATCATTCTGTAGGCAAAGGTGGGGTGGCGGTCACTTAGGTTCTGAGACAAGTATCCAATCCAGAATATACCTGGGGTTGATGTTTTTCTGAATCCTAGTTGGTGTATAGATGAATTGTGTGAACCCATAAAGATTTATGCTATTTGCTGGGAAGTCTATGTTTTCAAAACAGCTATGAAATAAAATCTCTAATCTGGAGAACCATGCTATGTTATGCAATCTGCAAAATATAGTACATTATGATTGGGTATCCAATTATAACTGGCTTTTTATGTGTCTGAGAAATGCGTGTTAATAAATTCACCATGAGAGTGGAGCAAAGCAGAGATCAATCTTGAAGTCTCCATCAGGAACATATAGTAATAGTTATGATTGGAGAGATACAATCAAAATTCTTTTGCAGTGCATAAACCGTTATGTGCACTGTGTACTACCAATCAGGAAAAAAAAAAGTGTAGGAGCATGAAGTGTTCTATGGCTTTCAAAGCCAAAGAATATTTAGCATAGAGACCAACAGCCACAAAGACAATGGCCAGTAGCTACATGGTCCACTGATGAAATAAAAGCTATTAAATAATTTGCTCTGCTACGCTTTTGTGTATCTATGTGGCAACAACATGTCTAAGAGTTTTTAAAACTGTTTTGGCTTTTTGCTGCTGTTCTGTGGTAACCACTGCTGGCTGCTGTTATGATATTTTGTCCCCTTGGCCTTCCCCAATAACAACATAGTCAAACACATAGCCAATGTGACTGTTTTATTCTATGATCAAATCATTCCATAACTATGAGCCAATAAACAGTGCCAACCAGAAAACTGTCACATCAAGCTTATTTATAAAGAATGCTAATCTATCCCTGAAGCCTTAGCATACTGTATGACCTCTTTCTAGACAAAGTAATATACTGACCTTACAAGCTTATTTGGCAAGCCCCAAGCCAAGTGTTCTAATCCAATGCTCCCTTATTTACCATAATAACCACTGCTGCACATTTATTTATTTATTTATTCTTTGTTGCCTGAGTTAGTCCTACTAGGCTATAGTCTCCTTTCATGGGTGGCTCAAGTTAATATTTATACTACTATTAGAAATTTGTCAAGGGCATTAGGAAACTTCCCCTACTCGCAAACAGTACTCATGGATTGTTTGGCATGAGTATGTGTGCACATCCCATTCCTAGAGCAGTGGTGGCTGGTAGGAAGATCCATGACATGGGGAATGCAATGGAAGGAGTGGAGGCGAATGCCAGCTCAGTAAAGGAAGTTTCCAATGTTCAAAAGCATTCAGAAATGATACTTCTAAAAGAGTTATTCTTGGAATTGCAGGAGTTAGTCAGAGAAGAGCCTATCATTACAACCAGGGAATAAATAGCCAGGGAATTGTTATGGCTAGGCTTGTATAAACCCTAGGGCTGACAGCCTAGTATCAACTTATGAACCTATGAACCCTTCGGCTGGGAGGGTTGCAGAATACTAAATGATATAATTAACCAGAGTGAACCAGAAAATCAAGTTTCATAAAGAGTTATAATGAAAAATGCAGCGAGAGGAATCAAAAACTACTTTAGAAGTGGACAACACTCAGACAATGAAAACATATGCTGACGTAGTCACAACTGGCTATGGGGGACAGAAAAAAAAAAAGAAGAAAGAGGACATTTCAAAACGAAAATATGTAGTGAGAGTACAAAGCAAAAGAATTTAGGAGTAGAACAGATGCAAGGTATGGGACACTGTAATATTAGCTTTGAGTGTGAAAACACAAGAGTTATGAGCTTTTATTCTAATAAATAAAGAGACGTTTTGTGAACTTTTTTAAGACTGCACAGGGCATGGAAAGTTTTTGTGTGAGTATGAAAAGAGACAAGATGATAATCCATGGAATGAGTATGAAGTAAAATCATTCTTTCAAGAGACAAAAAGAAACTACACATACAGTTTTAAACAGAGGTGAAAAGAGAGACTTTAAAAGGACATTTAAACAATATATGTAAAGAAGTAAAAGGACAT
This sequence comes from Protopterus annectens, assembly GCF_019279795.1. Taxonomy (NCBI): domain Eukaryota; kingdom Metazoa; phylum Chordata; order Ceratodontiformes; family Protopteridae; genus Protopterus; species Protopterus annectens. Next base: position 1,942,753,993 of record NC_056726.1, read on the forward strand.
TTAAAAAATATATGTAAAGAAGTAATGGGCATTTGAAAAGTTTATAATAATAGGGGTTTATGGACCTGGGATGGGACTGTAATGTTGTTTTAAAGATGGAAATGGATAAAATTGTGCACTTTCCAAAGCTGAAGGAAACAGGGTGGTGTAAAATATGGTGGACAGCCAAGAACATGTTTTCTTCTTTTCCTGTTGTCTTCTTGTGGGGGGCATTGAGTGAACATTTGTGATAAAAAGACATGTTGTATATGTGGAAAAATAAGGCATGATGCAAACAAAGGTGAACCTGAATGTTATAAATGTAAAAAAACTGGACATGCACAGATGGAATGGAAAGAAAAAGAGAGCAAAACAAATATTGAAAATAAAGGAAGTTATAAAAGTATAAATTGGAAATGAAGGAGAAACAGATACAGATGAAACTTTAAAAAAAGAAAAGGGAAACAGCAAAATAAAAGAAGAAGAAGAGGAAATAAGAATAAAAATGGAAGTTAGTGATGAAGAAGATATAATCTAGAAAGTGTTAGGAGGAAAAACAGAAGTATATTGGCAAAACAGTAAAAGACAGAAAGGAAATTCAATAGCATTAATACAAAAAAGAAGAAAAAAATCCATGACAATTATTAAATCTAGAAAAATAAAAGAGATAGTAGTATAAGAAGAAAAGGATATCCTTTAAAATAAGGAACAGAGAAAGGAAGAATTTAATAATGCTTTCAGCTAATTTAAACAGTATGAAAAATATAACAAGAAAGATATGGATTTTAGAATGATTTAATAAGTGTGATGTAGATATGATTGTCTTGGAAGATATATGGTTTCTAATATATGAAAAAAGATTAGAGACAGAAAAAAATATAGGAAGGAGAGATGGTATGGAATATGGGAAATGAGCAGTGTTCAGGAATTGTGGTATTATGCAGAAAAGTAGAAGATCTTAGATGTTGTGTTAGAATGGTAAGACTAACTCTTGCAGATTTAAGATGGCAAGGAAAGGTTTATAGAATTTTAGCCATTTATGTTTACACTGTATGTAAAGAAAGGGATGACTTATTTCAAAGGATGCTAGATTATATAGTAGTAAATGTAAATATTATATTATACGACCCCTCATTAATATTCCAAAACTTGCACGCTGATTGGTCAGCGTGCACTTTGTAAATCAGAGTTATAGTAATGGAAAAAGGTCTGGTCGCCCGGACTTTTTCCATTAGTATAACTCTTTTTTTTTTTTTTTTTTACAGCAACGGAGAATGCAAGATCTCCATTGCTTTTTAAAGTGTCTCGCTATGTTAAATGAGTTTAACATAGCGAGACAGCTTTAAAAAATGCAATGGAGCATCTCCATTACTTTTTTTAAAGCTGTCTCACTATGTTAAACCCATTTAACATAGCAAGACACTTTAAAAAGCAACGGAGATCTTGCTTTCTCCGTTGTTTTTTTCAAAACTGTCTCACTGTGTTAAATGGGTTTAACATAGTGAGACAGCTTTAAAAAAAGCAACGGAGGTTCTCAGTTGCTTTTTTTAAAGCTGTCTAGCTATGTTAAACTCCTTTAACACAGAGAGGCAGTTTGTAAAAAGCAACGGAGATCTTGGTTTCTCCGTTGCTTTTGCCCACAGCTCTGATGTACTGCATAAGTATACGCATGCGCAGTACATCAGAACTGCCGCAGAATACCAGACAGCTGCGAAAGGGCAGCAAGGGGGCATTATACAATGCCATTATTTAAGAAACGTAATTTTTTTTTCTTAAATAATGTCATTGTATAATAGCAATAACCCACTTCTGGGTGTGAGTAATGCTGGATTTACCCACGGTTGTCTTTGTTTGGCCACTCGGGCTTCACCCTCGTGACCAAACCACACCAACTGTGGGTAAATCCAGTAATACCCACACCCAGGCGTGGGTTATTGCTATAATAACCGTTGATTTTAACTGTGACATAAGGCTAATAAAAAAGAAGAAAAGATGAAAAATGCTAGAAGTTATGAAATGTGGGAAATTGGTAATATGGAATAGAAAACCATGGGTATATAGAAGAGGTACACACAAATCTATGATTGATTACTTTCTAGTATCAGAAGGAGTAAGTATTGCATAAGGAGAAGTTATTGCAAGAGGTTTTACAGATCATGCAGCAATATGGATGAAAATAAATAATAAAGAATACATTAAAATAGTAAATGGTATAAAAAGAATAAATGAAAAAGCGTGGAATTAAAAAAGGAAAGAAATTAATTGTACAGTTATGGAAGGATCATGTTATTGTGAAGGCATTTTATGATAATGGGTCAGAATTCTGGATTATCTTTAAAAGGAATATATAAAAGGGTTTTTTACATTGGCAGAGTAAAATAAGAAAGGAACTAAAACAGGAATCTGTCAAAATATATAAAGATGCATTTGAGAATTTAGAAGACAATGATAGAGAATACTTTGAAAAAGATAAAGTTTATAAAAGAAATTATGAAAAAAACAAGGAATTATTATACAACAAAGGTATTTTTACAAAGTAAAACAGAAGCAGTATCAGCATATTTAAGTAAAATAGTGAAGGACAATAGCAATGTAATGAGATAAATGAAAGATGCAAAGGTAAATTTAAAGAAGTCAGCATCAGATTATTGAAATTGAAAGATATGTAGAAGATATGTTTAGAAATAAAAACAGAGAATGTACAAGAACAGGGGAAGTAAAAAATAAATCTGAACAAGTTAACAAGGAATTTGAAAAAGAGATTACTTTATACAAATTATATAGTGTGTTTAAACAGTTAAACATGGAATCGTCAGGTGGTCCAATTGGAACTGGATTTGAAATGTATAAAAAATTAGGAGAATGGCAACAAAAGTATCTGTTGTGTGTCTGTAATTAGTGGTTAAATGAAAGTTTAAATAATAAGGAACTATGAGGTGGAATATTAAAATCCATATGAAAAAAGGGAAAAAGATATAAGGAGCTGGAGACCAATATTGTTGATATAAGATATATATGAAAATAATACAGAAAAGATTTGAGAATAAGATGGAATATATAATGGAGGAAAGTATACATGGTATAAAAGAAAAATGGTGTTAAGAATTATTAATGATAGAGAAATAGTGGATGGTATCCTAAACAGGAGAGAGGATATAAAAATGATGGTATGATATTAATAAAGCATTTGATAATACAGCATGATACACTCTTGGAAATAATGGAGATGTACAATATTAGTAACAAAACTAAGCAAGTGTGTAAGACAGTGTATAGCAATGATAAAGTAAGAATTTTAGTGAATGGATGGTTAAGTAAAGAAATATAAATGAGAAACAGTATACGATAAGGCAACTTATTAGTAGTATTTTATTTGATTTAGTTATGAGTATGGTACTTAGCAAGGTTAATTGTAAAATGAAGAATGCATAATATATAATTCATGCAGATGTTGAAATTCCAGTTTTAATGTCATATGCAGATGTATTATTATAACAACTAAAATAGGGAATGGATGAGATAAGCTATATTTTGTTTAGTTGATTGTTTGAAAGAAATAGGTGTGCCTTTAATTAATGATAAAAGTACAAAAGGAATGTGATATATACAAAAATAGCAGCTATAAAATTCTCAGTGAAAGAAAACTCTGTATTAGTAATACATTTTGATAAAAAAGGGAATAGAACACAATAGGAAACAGTATTAAAAGAACTGAAAGAAATTAATGTTCTATGGAAAGCTTATAGATTAGCGCATAAGCAAAAAAAGTAAACTTCATTAATTCAGTATTAATAGGCAAAGCAGCATATTAAGCAATGTGATTATCGTTTCAATAATATATAAGAAGCAATTGTTAGATTTTTTTTCATTTATATGGGTTCCTACTTAAAATCCAGTTACAAGTGAAGTATTCTACATGAAAAAAGGAGGAGGACTAGATACATTAAATCCAGTAGTATATGTGGCATCATTAAATTTGTATAAGGGTTTGAAATGGATAAATGAAAAAGTGAGAATTTAGCAACAAGATTGCTTAAATACAAGTATGAAGAAGTGTGGGAAGCAATAAAAAGAAACAAAAGAATAAAAGAATGTCAGAATGAAGAAATAGAGAAGTATCAACAAAGGATAATGTGGAAAATAAAGCTTGATGAAACAGAAGAAAACAGAAAAACATGGCATAAAAATATTATGAGACAATATCATTGTGTTAATCCAGAGGAAAATGCATCACAAGAAAAGACTAAAGCAGTTAAAGAAATAAATAAATGGTGTAATGATAAAGTAAAATGTCAAGATTTTTTATGGAAATTGAGAAATTACAGGTAAAAGCTAATGTGCTGTACAAAAGAAATGTAAAAGAATATGTCTGCATTGTGCTGAAGAAGAAACCACAGAATATGTACTTTTGAAATGTAAGAGAATAAAAAAAAAACTGTGGGATAAATTATGTACAGAATTTTTTTTCAGAGATTTCAAGGACAGTAATAGTATAAATATGGATATGATTGAATATGGGTATTATAAGAATAGAAGTAAAGAATCAAAATTACATTTGCATGAAAATGTGTTTTATGTGGGTCTATATCACAAAAAATTGACAGCAGGCACAAACTCACGGATCATTTATTAGTCACAAGTAAAAACAATAGACATTAGCTCTTTCATCTACTTCTTCAGATGAATTCCACACAAAGTGGATGAATTCAGTATGTTCCCTAATTAACCATGTGATACTAGCAATTACATTTTTAAATACATAACATATAACAGTTAAAAATGATGACTGAAAAAATGTATAAAAAATTATAACATGACACACCAGAACTATTACATATATTAACTAGTCTCTATATTAAAGTAGAATACACTGATGTCATTACCTTTCAAATGCCCTCATTTTAAGCAAACTACTGACACTAACAATGTCATTAAGTCCAGGAATCACTGAAGCATTAAGGTAAAGCTGCCACCACAATTCTATTTGTTCGAGAATTATAGTCCAAGGGCCATCTTTTGGACTATGTTCAACTTATTCTGAAATGGAAAAGCCAAACCTATGATCTTTCCCTTTTTTAATTTCTCAAAATCTTTTGGATTTCTAATATCACGGTGGGAATGGACCCCATTCCTAAGTCAAAGTATGATTAAAGTTCATGAAATTAGTATTGTTTCACTCTGTCAGCCAAAAGTGCTCTTTGCAGCACCTGCCACGTACCCAGTATTATACCATGACCCCCCCAAAACGTGCACGCTGATTGGCCAGCGTGCCCGTTGTAAATCGAGTTATACTAATGGAAAAAGGTCCGGTCGCCCGGACTTTTTTCCATTAGTATAACTCGTTTTTTTAAAACACTGTCTCGCTATGTTAAATGGGTTTAACATAGCGAGACAGCTTTAAAATAAGCAACGGATCTCCGTTGCTTATTTTAAAGCTGTCTCGCTATGTTAAACCCATTTAACATAGCGAGACAGTGTTTAAAAAAAAGCAACGGAGAAAGCAAGATCTCCGTTGCTTTTTTTTAGTGTCTCGCTATGTTAAATGAGTTTAACATAGCGAGACAGTTTTAAAATAAGCAACGGAGATGTCCGTTGCTTATTTTAAAACTGTCTCGCTATGTTAAACTCATAGCGAGACACTAAAAAAAAGCAACGGAGATCTTGCTTTCTCCGTTGCTTTTGCCCACAGCTGTGATGTACTGCACAGGTGCGCAGTACATCAGAACTGCCGCGGATGCCAGGCATCTGCGGAAGGGCAGTAAACAGGCATTATACTATGCCATTATTTAAGAAAAGTAATAGTTTCTTTTCTTAAATAATGTCATGGTATAATAGCAATAACCCACTTTTCGGTGTGGGTAATGCTAAATTTACCCATGGTTGGCTTTGTTTGGTCCCTCAGGCTTCGCCCTCGGGACCAAACCACGCCAACCGTGGGTAAATTTAGCATTACCCACACCCAGGCATGGGTTATTGCTATAATAACTCCTTCTGAGTTCATACACAGTTACATGTATTGGTAGCATACCTAAATATGACTGTAGACTCGTTTTTAAAAGACCCGTTGATCCTACTACTATTCTTACTATCTGGATATCCTTCTTCCACGTTGCTCTCATTTCTGCTTGCAGATCCTGATATTTTATAACTTTATGTCTCTCTGTCTGCAGGACATTGTAGTCACTGGGTGTGGCAATTTCAATGATCAATGCTACTTTTGTCTTCTTTTCTTGGACCACTATATCCAGTTTTCTAGCATCTGTCATTTGAATTGTTGGTAATGGATGATTCCATGTGATATAGACTTCATCATTTTCTATGATGGTTTGTGGCTCATGTTTCCAGTGCTTTTCAGCCACTTTAAAATCATAATGTTTGCACAATCACCACTGCAATAGTCTTGCCACGTTATTGGGCCTTTCAGTATACAAACCTTCTGCCATTAGTATATCACAACCAGCAATGAGGTGTGCGACTGTTTCCAGTTCAATTTTACAAAACCTACATTTGTCTGTTTCTCCCACGTTCATGACTTTGTAAACCAGCATGCATGTAGCCCACTATCCTGAGCCACCAATATTAACATTTCATCTCTTGGTTTGAATTCACCGCTCCTTAACCATTCCTGCATTAATTCCTGATCAACATGAGGTTCTTCCACAAGTTTTCTATACTTGCAACTATATTTATGCATTTTTCACATTTCTTGCCTTTTCATCTGATCCTTCACCTTATATTCTTTCTTTTGTTGTTTGGCACATTCAGTTGCTGCCTGATTTTTATCTACTTCTGGTTTGATTTCCATTCCTGCTTGATGTCAATATGCTTCTGGTAGGTTAAGCAGGGAAGTCATCTTAGATTTATTCTCTTCATGTGTCAAAACTTTCATTATGTTTAGGTCTCATGATGTCAGCAGAACATGATCTTTATGACTACACAGATGTTTATATAGGGCAATGGTTGACTTTTGTTTACTGATCTCATACACATGCTTATAAATGCGCTGTTTTAGTTTGCACTGTGCCTTGCCAATATAAAATGTGGAGCATTGGTTACAAACAGACATGTAAACTATGCCCTGCATATGGCAATTATAATGCCCATTGACCTTAATTGTCACTTCTTTAACTTTAACACCATCACCTGTACAAATAAACTGGCACTGGTTACATAGCCCACATTTAGACATTTTACCTTGGGCATCCTTTTTTTGATGGAAATCTTTAAAAGTAGTTTTTAAGGCTATGGACATGCTTATATATAATTTTTGGATGGGCACTTAGTTTCTCATAGCTTCCTTGTTAGAAGATAAAATATGCTATTTTTTTTAGACATAATAAAAGCTATATGATCACTGTCAGTACAATAAGTTGTAACAAAAGCACCCCCAAAAATGTCACCAGATTTATAATCTATAGGATTGTGACTATTGCCTGAATTACCAGTAATAACCTATTGCATATTTAAATTTGAGGGTGGTATTTTGGGGCTAGTTGTAGTAGAAGTTACCAGGAGAAGTATATAAATACTGTTCCACTGATTACTTCCCGCATGATGGATGCAATCATAGTGGTGGGATAACCATGGCTCGTAAACATGTTTTTCAATATATGACATTCTTTTATGAAGTCATCAAAATAAGATGTCATTCTTGCAGCTCTCACCATGTGTCTCTTAACTACCCTGTGTTTATGCTGGTAAGGATGACTGCTATTATAGTGGAATAGCCCATTAGAATAAGTGGGCTTCCTAAATATTTTAGATGACATAATTTTATTGACATTGTCCATGGTGGGTCTATATTATAACATTCAGTTTCTGCCTGATTTTTATCTACTTCTTTGAATTTTCTAATAGCGAACCATTTCGATCGAAAGACCATAAAATCGAACACTCAGAATAGCAAATTTCTTCCCAGGGAAAAAAAATTGCTGTTCCGACAAACATACACACAACACAAGCAGACAAAAATAAATAATCCACACACATACACTTCACAAAACCCTACACTAAACCATTAATACACTACTAGCTATCCACTTACCTTAACCCAACTCTAACCCTAAGGTCCGTAACTACCGCACACTCACCTTACCCACTTCCTAACCCTAAAGTCCCTAACTATCACACACACACACACACACCTTACTTTCTAACCCTAAAGTCCCTATCGCACACTCACCTTACCCGCTCCCTAAACCTAAGGTCCCTATCGCACACTCACCTTCGTTCACACACTTACCTTAACCCGATCCATAACCTTCGCTCCACAGTCGAGGAAATAACGAAGTTGCAGAAACGGCCCACCAAATACTTTCCCTAGGAAAGTATTCGATGTTCTGCAGCTTCGCTATTTTCAGCATTCAGTGCATAGGATTCAGTATTATAACATTTGAAGTTTTAAGACATTGATGTTATAATATAGACCTGTCCATGGTAATGGAAACATCCAGAGAATTAATAGATTTATTCCAATAGATTTATTCCCTATAGTACGGGTAAATTGCAGGAAAGCAGTATTTTCATTAATGTAAGCAAGAAAGTCCTCCACCATTTCTAAAGGACCCTACAGGCCACAAATAAATAATCCAGGAAACATGTATACAAATGTATGTATGGCATGAATTTACTGTTATATGGGAACTTCACCTTCCATGCTGCCATGATGATGTTAGCAAATAAATGGCCACAAGAAGACCCCATGGCAATACCAGAAGTCTGCTTGAAATATTGTCCTTGAAAAAAGATATAATTATTTCGAAGGACAATTTCCATCAGATCAGTTAACAAGTTGACTCAGTCCTGGTCCAAACGACTGAAGTCCAATGTTGTGAGATATGCAAGTGAATAAGTCATTAACATCAATAGTAACCAATATGAGAGCAAAGGATAAATCCAATTCTCTATGCTTTGTTAAAAAGTTCCAGGAATCTCAACAAAGAAGTGGTATAGCTGTAACAAAGACTTTTAAATGATGGTAAGTAAACTTAGCTATATAGCTGATTTTAGATTGTCCAGCATCAACAGTAGGTCTGAATGGTGGGTCAGATAAGTTTTTATGTATTTTAGGCACCCAGAATATCATAGGTAACCCAGGTGAATCAATATGCATGTATTTATACTGATCCAAAGATATCTGACCCTGCATGAGCATATTGAATAATATATCAATCAAATATTAACCATGCTTTGTATGGGTCTATATCATATTATAGTAGGTTCAATACAGTGATCCTTTGTTCATCGAACTTTAAACAGAGAATGTTCCCTTCCACAAATGTTCAGTTCAACAAGTTATTTTTCCAAGGCAAGTAGCAACTTGTTCAACATCAGAAAGTTGCCCTTTTCCACACTGTAGTGCAATCAAGGAGTTGGTATATATAGTTAGGGAAGGTGTGGGTGGTGCAGCCCCCCTCCCCCACCTGGGTGGGTTTAAAATACTGTGCTTTGTGTGAAAGTCTGAATGCTGGGAAAGTTATTACTTTCCCTATGAAAGTAATTCTTTGAACTGAACATTCACGGAAGCAAATGTTTGCTGTTTAAGGTTCGATGAAAAGGTTCACGGAAATGAAGCTTCGATAACATGGTATAGACCCGTTTTACGTAGTATGGGTATTATGGAATGAGAGAATTAATCAAATCATGTTTAATGGGAAGTGGATAATGTCAACAATGTTGAGAATAATCAGATTATGGTTATGGAAAACAGAGTTGGGGTTGAATTAATAAGTATGCATATAAGAACAATAGACTGTGTAGAAAAATGAGATTGAAATTATTCAAATAATTGTATAATTCTGTAAATATATACACAACTAAGAATGTAAAAATATAAATATGTAAATAATGTATTATGTAAAAAATATGTATATAAAGGATCCCTGCTCTTTTCAGTAGGTGCCATGGGATCTTTTACATCTACCTGAGCTACCAATACAAGCAGATGGAGCCTTGGCTTAACATCTTATATGAAGGCAGTGCACTACATTGTCAGCAATGAATATTTTGGTGTAGGAATAGAACCCACAGCTTTCTGAAGCAAAGGCAAGTATGCTACCAGTTGCACTACTGATACTGTATGTCATGCACTGCTTATTCACCTGTCATAACTATGACCAAGTGGCCAAATTAAGAAAGGGGGTAATAAAATGGTGGGAGTCCTCTCAGTGACTGCCTGCACCCTGAGCTATCACTAAAAGCTGGGAGAGGGAATAAAATAAACCAGCAGCTCTGTTAATGTGTCAGTCTCTTCCCTTCCCTCAGGTTGAATACCAATAGCATCTTTAAATCATGCCCCACCCCTTCTTATACATGGGACATGATGAAAACCTTGTTCAGAAAAAAAGCACATTGACACAGTCAAACCATTTTATTTTATGCCAAAACCATTCTATAACAACAGGCACCCTCTAAACTACCAAGATAACTGCCCCTGCACATTATTATGCACCACTCATTCACCTGTCATAACTATAACCAAGTGACCCGGGAAAGAAAGGGGAGGGTGAATATAAAGACTGCTAACATGACCTGTACTCCCCCTTTTCTGGCCAGGCACAAGTTAAATAAGTCAAATCTAATGTCACATAAATTAACTCCTTCAAAACAATAACATACTGGGTCTTTGTGAGCAAACTCTGGATGGTCAACAATGTTAAAACCTAACAGTGGGGCCACCCTTGCAATTTATTGATTTATGAACCTACTAATTAATGCCAACACTACTGGTTTTACTGATCTGGTCATCAAATCCTTTGAACTATGGCTGACCAAATGATGTCCATGCCAGAGAGCTAATCTTGAAATGCTATTAGGTCTCTAAATATACTGGATAACAAATGCCTCTTAGGAACACAACTAATATACCTCCCCCAGTGGATTACTATAACATGCAGGGATCTATCTTAGTAACAACAAAATCCACAGCTGACCACAACCGGTCCCAGTGTAGCCTGAAAAGACACTCCAGGCCACTTCCTAGGATAAAGGATCAAGCCCATGGCTCAGACCCTTCTTTTGCACCATTGCTATGGTAGCTGCTTGAGAAATGAGTGATTGTGCCAGTACTAAAACTTGTCTAACTGCTGGAACACCTGAAACAGAACATACAATTTAGTTAGATGACTGGTCAACCAAAACTATCTAATATAAGACCAAAAAGCAATGGAAGATGAAATGTCTGCACATTGTATAACTTCAACTGACTGTCCCTACCCTAACCAGCAGGCTGGCCCTCTTGATCCAAAATGAATGGGAAGTATGCCCCTGAATAGAAAAGTAAGTTTTGAGCAATTAATGCCTTACAGAGCAGACAGCCTACGTCCCTAGGAGTAATGAGATGGTCTGAAGGGAGTGTGAACACAAAGTTCTGTGAAGCACCACCCTTCATTAACTAATGTAAGGTCAATACCCACTGCCCTGGACAATGAGCTGACACAATACCCTGTCCAGCGCAACCTATTGGTCCGACCTGTGTCTGCCCATTTTAGATTGGGAAATCCAAATGAACAAAGCATCCTGGATCACTGTGACATCTCTCCAGCGTAATGACTTCAAGATCTTGATGACCATAAAGGCATCTGCATATAACCAAGAAAAAAACTTGGTTCAAACTGCATACATATGGTGGACCTGAGTCTTAGAGTGCACTCCAACAGAGTGTATAATAGTTCTGCCAATTGGTTGTATACTATCCCTTGCTAGTTCATTTACCCTTTCCTATCCTTTGAGTACCCTGCCAGTGGTCCAATATCATGAATAATCTGGCAAGCCAATAAACCTAGACAGCCATTTTTAATGTAAACTGTCTTGACTGGACTGCATGATTTTAGAAGTACCAAGCCAACACATAACACATCATAAAGAAAGGGGCCATGTCCTGACTGTGTATGCCAAGCTAGTTTAAAATTTCAAAAAGGAATGAAGTCGTTTTCCCCATATAGGCCTTTCTAGTACTAGCTAACCAGAAATTCCTTAACAGCTAGGTTATCATTCCCATCCAATCAGCTAATTTTTCTTCAGGGTGGTAGTATGATTTCTGTGTGTCTCTGGAACCAGCTTATGGAATCTGGAATTGAAAAACACTGTCAAATATCAGATTGTGCTTATATGGGACATATTTGAATGTTGAATATTTCAATGAAGAATTCCAAAAACTCAGAAATGAAACAAAAAAAAACAAATTCTACTAGACAAAGGGAATTATTTTCTAAATTTGCAAAATAGACACCAAAACAACCCCCAAAAACTCTGGGCATTACTCCACCCCGGCAGACCGAGTATGCCTACATCAGCCACTGTAAATGATAGCACTGAAATTCCAGAAGCCTTTAATCAATTTTTCATAGAAACCATTTCAAAATTAGTTCATCAACAACCCACACCTACTGCTAGCAACCCCAAGTCTGCTACCAATATCAATACCACCTTCCAATTCAAACCTATTCCCACAGATTATATAAAAAGACTATTAGGTAAACTCATACCAACTAGCCTAGCTGCCGACAATATTCCAGCCGAATATCTTCAAATAGCTGCTAATGAAATAACCTATCCAATAACAATTCTCCTGAACAGATCAATAACAGAAAGCAAAATTCCAACAATCTGGAAAATAGCATATGTCAACCCACTACACAAAGGTGGGACCTGTACAGACCTTACCAACTATTGATCTATTGCCATATTATCCCCACTTGCCAAAAAGTTAAAAACATGTATTCACCACCAACTTATGCAATGCCAACTAAAAAAACAACTTCTCACACCTACCCAACATGGATTTAGACCAGTCCACAGTACAACTTCCATCCTGTCTTTCACCAACTTAATCAACCAGAACCGAAATCTAGACAATCTAACATCAGCCATATTTCTAGACCTATGAAAAGCCTTTGACATGATCAACCATCCCAAACTGCTTGAGTCCCTCTCTGACCTTGGACTAGCCACTAACTCACTAGCATGGTTTCAAAATTACCTAATAGTTAGACAGCAAGCAGTCAGGTGGGATAACAAATTATCCGCATTGCTCCCTATTACAACTGGAGTCCCACAATGATCAATTTTAGGCCCTCTATTATTTTCCATATTCATCAACGATCTGAATCAGATCACCCAAGATGCAACTGTCATACAATATGCTGATGACTCAACATTAGTCTGCTCAGCCATCAACCTCCTCACACTCCTTTCCACTACCCAACAAGTCTTCAAAACCACTGAACCTTGGTTTCTCAGTAAAAACGTGTTACTGAACCCAAAAAAGACTAAACTACTAATCTTCAAAGCAAATAAATCCGACTTAAACACTGATTCTTTTAGTAGTACATCTAGTGATGGTAACATTATCTCCCCAGACTCCCACACAAAACTACTATGTGTTACAATTGACAACAAACTGAAGTTTGACCTGCACATAAATCTAACCATCAAAAACATACACAGAAAACTAAGTAGTCTGTACAAAAATAAAACATACCTAAATCAACAGACTAAAATGACCATGGTTCAAACTCTGCTACTATCCACACTTCTATACGCTGCCCCCATCTTCACCAACCTATCCAAAACAGAAATTACAAAACTAGACATGTTACGATCAAATTGCCAGATTTGCCACAAATACTCCCTACCGTTCCCATCATTGCCACTCACTATACCTACTAAAATGGCTTGAACTTCAAAATCTCATTACATTCCACCAACTAGTTTTCGCTAAAAATTTCCTATTATATCCAGACAAAATACAAACACTATCTAATTTACTTAAAATGCATGAAAACCCAAGACAACTACACTGTAGTGACAGGACCTTAATCAAAATCACCAGGTCCAACAACTCAGCAGGAGACTCCCTATTTCCTAACTACATAGGCAGAATCTGGAACTCACTGCCCCCTGATATTACCACAGCAAATTTTGTCATTAAATTGAAACAACTACTAAAGGAATACCTACTTACCAATAGGCAATGCGCATGCCTTCCCCCAGGTTGAGCCTCTACACCTGCTTTTCCCTCAGGACTTTCTCTATCAACCTCCAAATACTAATTTACTGAAAATACTACTACTGTTAACATGCAAACCTCAGAAATTCAAGTAGAAATTACTGGTCTTACAACTAAAGTGTCCTGCTACTACTATTTGCAGCTACAATATTTTTTTTTTGCCTAAGCACCTCTGTAATGTGCAGCCAAAACATTTTTTTCTCTCTTTGTACTTCTAAAATGTTATGAATTGTATTTTGTCTCTGTATATGTGAAATAACTCTGTATGTTGTTTACTTGCCTTTGTATGCCTTTGTATATTTACAAACTCTGGAGCTTTTCTCCCCGGGCCTCCACTGAAAATGGACATTTATCAAGTCGGATCCTCCCATTCAACAAATGTAAAATAAATAAAATAAATAAATAAATACATTTGTCAGAGAATCATAAGTAGATTTGAGGACTATGGAAAACTAGGAGCCTCATCACAGACTGAGCCCATGTTGATCTAGAAGGCTTCTTAACTAACCATGACCTGGTTATCTGATTAAAATAGTGTTCTTTGATTTCTGAAGCATTCCTGCCAAACTATGGTCACTAACCAGACTTGCATAAGTTCTATGTAACAGCTCTCTTCCTTTTTAATGGCCATGATCCAAACCAAGGAGAAACAAACAACTGCAATAATCCCTTTACTCATGCCTCCTTGCTGCATCAGTGAAAAGATGAAGGGCTTCAGAAGATATCTAATCATTTTGCCAAAAAGACATGGCATTGTAGTCAGACAGGAAAATACACCACAAGTGTAAATCATTCCTAAGTCTCTTTGTAAATCTTACCCAGTGATGCTTTTTGTGATACCCTTTTAAGAAAGTGTCCAGTTATCTAAGAAATATCCTACCTGGGAACATTGCCCTGGAGACAAAGTTGTTGAGATCCAATATCTCCATGATCTCTTATATCCTCATCTTGCAAACAACCAGGAATATCTCAATGTCCTCTCTCAAGCACTTCAACTCGACTTGTGAAAATTTATAGGACAATGAAGATGCATCAATTTCAAGCCTCAGAAATACAAGGGGCCTAAACTCTCAGTCTTATCACCCACAAGTGGCATCACAAGCTGCTGACATAGCCCTACAAAGTGGACCATGCCCTCCTTTGCATCCTGGTCTCTTTTGCTTATGATTAAAAAAATCCCAAATAGCAAATATTTTCTGCCAGCCTCACTGGAGGGCAGTGCTGAGCTACTCAAAGTTGGTGCATCCCATCACAAACCTCATGGTCATGAACATGTCAAAGAAAAATTGACCCTAGAAACTGATGCCCAGAAGTGACCAATCCTTATCACAAATGGGAAGTAGATTGAAAGCTGCGACAATGTCTAGTTTTACCAACCGTGCGTCCCGACATTTTTTAATGGTATAGATAGCCTCATCCAAGAACAACTCATGCCTCATCTATCTGCTGATGTAATCATTGACCAAGCAGCCCTGAGTAAAGGACAAATGATGTATTAGCCTGAACTCCCCTTCCTTCCTTTTAAAGATGAGCTGCAGTGGAAAGGTTTAGAAAGGAACAAATAGTAGGGCCTTGAATGGGTCCACTACCTTGCTGTCAGCTATCTCTGTATTTAGAAGCTTCCTAACCATTGCTTCCCTACCCGTGATGAACTGCAAATTTTTACAAATTCTCCCACTCGCAGATAGCTCTGATTTAATGGAGAAAAAAAAAACAAAAGCAAAAACTTGTTATAAGTAACTTGCAGCCTGCTTAACCAGGTACTCCTGTAGTTCCATGGCAAATACCTTTACCTTGATGGGAAAATGCATGGGTCTACAAGTGTGAATTGCTTTGAAAGGAGATGGGGCCACAAAACCCCAAAAGGAACTTCTGCCATTGGTTCTGGTCCGTAAAGCAATTGTCTGCTCTCCAAAACTTGAAAAAAGGCTGCTGTATAACTGCTACCATTTTTTGACCAGTTTTAAACTGCTGGGTGTGAACAGAGTGACAAGTCATCCAAGTATACTTCCTGCTATCAAATTCCCAGCAAGCATTCCTTTTGATCACCTGTTCTTCCTTATTCCAAGGAACAGACAAGATTAGTCTTATCTATCATACCTGCATAACTAGCTGGAGTTCTGTATAAAATTATATGTAGTTTGTATATCAAACTGATTTTATACAGGTGCTCATGTTGAAAATGTATCTGTAAAGTTGCTTGTGTTAAGAAAATGTACCAACAGTGGGCCCTGCTGGACAGAAAAAGAAGTATACCTATATGTCAGACTGTATGGTAACTATTGAAATGAATACAATACTGGAAGAGAAGAGGTTAATCTCAGTCCAGTTAACTTTGAAAAATAGTTTGAATTTAAATTACTTGGTATACGCCATAAAGATTCTATCTCACAGGTCTCAAATGCATCCAGCGACCAAAATTCTATGCAGTTGACTGAAAATCGGCTGATCAAACATACCAGCTTTTT
Source organism: Protopterus annectens (assembly GCF_019279795.1). Taxonomy (NCBI): domain Eukaryota; kingdom Metazoa; phylum Chordata; order Ceratodontiformes; family Protopteridae; genus Protopterus; species Protopterus annectens. The sequence continues at coordinate 1,942,770,448 of NC_056726.1, forward strand.
TCTGTTTGAGATCGCGGTACAATGGGGATCAGGGAATTTGCCCTTTTCCCACTGTAGTGGGATCTCACAGTTGGTATATATAATTACTTGGGGATGTACAGAGGTGCTTGCCCCCCAACAAAAGAAGTGTTTTTTTGTTTGTTTCACTTTCTATAGGCAGGTGTTCAACCAATTGTGGTCTCTCAGTTTTCTTTTGATATGTTGATTTTTTGATGTATTAACAGGTATAAATATATACCAACACGAACAAAAAAACACCTCCAAGCCAATAACTAGTCCCCACCACTCACGAAGGTATATAGGTGTGTAAATGGTTACCACCACTCAAGGCAATCTTTTCACCACACTTTATTGAATAAAATCCACATCAATCCATAAAAAAGGTCAAGCGTTTTCGTCGAATAGACTTCCTCAGAACAGTTTATAGTTAAAATCCCATTGATTTTATACCCTTGGAATTAATCGATCAACCAATTAATAAGCCATTTAAAGCTGCAGGGGCAACAGTACAAGTGACTTGTATATATGTACACATTGAATACTTTTAAATACATTTAATAATCACTGAGTGAAATGTAAAGAATATAAAAGTATGAAACTTAAAAGTACAAAGGGTTGAAATCAACAAATGTTTAAAACTTTTAAAAATATACATGTTATTTATTATTTTATTCTATTAGCTCTGTATCTGAGCTCAGGTTTAATGCTAATGGCATCGTTGATACCCGGAAATTCACAAGCGTTGACCATAAGTTGCCACCTAGTTTATGCCCTAAGCAACTTATTGGTCCAATCCCCCCTCTAAAATCCTTACTCACTATTTCCAAAATACCAAACATGAAACCATGAGTGGGATTATTTTTGATATGTTTATATAAAGCATTTCTTTCATCCATTTTTGTAACACTATAACAGTATTCGTAAATTCTATGATTCAGCCTCCTTTCTGTTTTTCCAATATAAAAACATTGGCAAACCGTACAAAGGGCCAAATAAACTAGACCTGTTGTAGTGTAGGAACCAGAAACCAAGTTTACCTCAATACTAAAAGGGCCCAATTCTACCTTGGGGGTCTCCAAAATATATTTACACTGTTCACAGGCCCCACATTTGTGGGTACCCTCCTTTCTTTTCCTTCCTTGATGGCCATATTCCAGGATGTTCTTTAAATTTTTATTTACTTTATAGGTGAATAGGGGTTCAGTACCCAATACTCCTAATACTTTTTATTCCCCTTAAACATAACCCAATTATTCTTAATAATCATTTTTACTTCTTCAGATGTTTCCCCATAAGTGAGGACTATAGCCTGAGTGAAGTCCTTTGTTTCTTTGGGATCTCTTATCGTAACTTCTTCACCCATTCCCAAATCTATGGTTCCATTCACTCATAACCTGATTCCTAATTTCTTCCAAGAGGTCCAATGGATACCCCCTGTTTAAGAACATATCCATTACCAATCTAGTTTCTTCTTATACATATTCTATCTTGGAACACATCCTTACTAGCCTCACCATTTGTCCTTTGACAATATTTTGTTTAATGTACGGGGGGTGGTTACTTGAGTATTCCAAGTAATTGTTGGAAAACGTAGGTTTCCTATAAATTCTAGATTGGAAGGTATTAGTTTCAGGATCTCTAAGACGTTTAACGTCGAGGAAGGAAATCTCATTTTTATTACCATTACCTGTAAATTTGAAATAATCACAAACTTGGTTAATGTATTCCAAAAAATGATGGAACGACTCTACATCCTTCCATAAAATAAATTCTAGATTGGAAGGTATTAGTTTCAGGATCTTTAAGAAGTTTAACGTCGAGGAAGGAAATCTCATTTTTATTACCATTACCTGTAAATTTGAAATAATCACAAACTTGGTTAATGTATTCCAAAAAATGATGGAACGACTCTACATCCTTCCATAAAATAAATAGGTCATCCAAAAACCCAGAATATAAATACCAATAATTTTTATATATCGAATTTAAAACATATTTTTTCTCCCACTGGTACATCATTAAATTTGCAAAAATGGGGACACAACTACTACCCATGGCCAAACCGTTAATTTGTCTATAAAATTCACCCTGAAATGTGAAAAAATTATTCCTTAAAACTATCTCCATAAGTTCTATTATAAAATTGATGTACTCCCCCTTAAATTGGTTTGATTCACCAATGTCTCACAAAAAAATTCCAGTCCTATTTCATGCGGGATGGAGGTAAAAAGATCAACTACGTCAATGGAGGAAAAATACATCTCATTACTAAAAAATTCATTTTTCACTTTTCTCAAAAAATCCCAGGAGTCAATTAAAATATGTTCAATGGGTGTTAAGCCATGTCTTACAATCCGATCAATATAAATACCTATAGTATAAGTAACACAATTATGGACAGATATAATGAGCCTATAAGGAGGATCATTTATGTCATTATGTGTTTTTGGAATACCAAATACTGTAGGTATGACAGGGTATTCAACATTAAGGAAATTGTATTCCTCCTCATTAATGACCCCTTGGAATAAGGAATCTTCCAGGAAGTATTTTATTTTCCTAAAACATATGTTGGTTTCATTTCTAGAAATTATTTCGTACTTAGCCCCATCATTTAACATACTAGTAATTTTGTTATTATAATCTTCTACACTAGTGATGACCATACCCCCACCCTTGTCAGGTTTCGTAAACCGAACATCTATATACATATATGTGTGTGTGTGCGTGTGTGTGTGTGTGTGTGTGTATGTGTGTGTGTGTGTATTTATCTATCTATAGATATAAAAATTAACCAAAGAACCAAATGTGGAAGGAGCTGTTGCCACTCAATCGTGGATATAAAATGACCACAATATTCCCAACAGTTGTACTTGGCAGAAATAGTAAAATGTTCCAATACGAAACAAGTGTAGAAAGGATCCTCTGGTAGGCCCTTATCAGATGATATATCAAAGAGACTCTAGCATTAAGAACAAATTTATTATGAGCGCTTTCGCGGTGAACCACACCGCTTCTTCAGATATTTTAAAAAATGATAAAATCAAAACACTTTATATAGCATTGCAGGGTCAGATACAACCAATAAAACATTTCTTAAAAAACATGTGGTACTTAGACCAGAGCCTTTGCCCCTCCCCATTAGGCTCAAACTAACAAGCAAGTACACAAGCAATAGTCCTCTAATTAAAAAACTTATGGTTAAAAGCTCATAGAAACTTGACAATAGAACTAGTTCAAGCATTCAAATCTTAGTAGCCTAAGACTGTGTAAACTGCATCTCTGTCACCATATTGCTTGCAAACACAAAACTTAGATGAAAAAAATGGCAAAAGGATGCATAACATATTTTATATATTTCACCTCACTTTCTGTCCCAGGCACTGGAGTTCAAAACATCACAGAGTCTCACTAAATCAAACATTAATCCCAAATGTCACATGTATATGAAAATGCAGTCGGTCATATTCAAAAAAAGAATATAACTCAATGCTACCTTAATAACCTCAACACAAAAAGCATCTGAGGCTCCCTTTCATGCATGGCGTGCCAGAAAATAGAAATAAAAACTCACTGTTATAAGTCCCATAGGTCACAGATAAACTACTGTGTATGGAGGAAGCATAGAATTGTATTGAAAACAGGGACATGTTCCCTTACTACCCCGGTCAACTCCATTTGAAAAATACTGAAATCAAAACAACGAAAACTCGGGTCACCGCTACCTGCGGTGAACTCAAAAAGAACACCATACTGGCTCTGCACCCATGCGTAAATCACGTCGCTGACGCTATATGTACATGTGTCAAAGCGGCATATCAAACATAACCACAAAACAGCATGCAAAATGCACAGACAAGTGTGCACAACACACCAATGCAATGCACCCCAATGAAAAAACAAAAAGATGCATGAGGCATGTAGGCACACAAAACACATGAAAGTCCGCTGATCAGCAAAATGCCTGCAGACACTCAACACCAGAGCATCAGGACAAATGCCCGCGCCCAATCAACGTGGACAGCCACAACAGCAAAAGAGATGCGAAATGACAAACACGTCTCTTGACAGCTCAAACTAGAGATGTATCAATCTTGCACATATAGCAACCAACATTGCTTCATAATCTGGTCAACGGTCATGGTTTACAATGAACGATTCGTCTGGTGTTGACAGAACACCTGACACATGCACAAATTCTAGAATGTAACTGCTAGCTAGGATGAAACTTATATGCAGCTAGATGGATGCAATAGAGTGAGGTCACAATTAATGACCTCCAAAGTCTGATGGAAGATAGTAAAGTAATGATGAAAATTAATAAAAATGTGGAATTGAAATGAAAAAATAATAAACTGAGCGTGGGACAAACAGGGCATATAAAAATAATGTGTACTATATAAAAACTATATGAAAATAAAAACTGGATCGGAAAATAAATCTAGAAAATGTGATGGACAAATAAGGAGGGAACCAACATCTAAAAAGAAGGAAACAATGATGAAATGGAGATGACCTAGATCTGGAATCAACGTAACCTTAACCCTTTCAAATGGGGTTTAAGAGATACCATTTCATTCATGCCCCTCCCTTTGTGTGCTCCCAGTCTCAAGATCCAGCGTAATTCCGCTTCTTCTGTTTTGTTGATGATGTCACCCATCCTAGGGGTTATATATTCCTGATGTAACACCTGGAAACAAAACTCATGTGAAGGATCTGTGGTCAAAATGTGCTTAGCTAGGGTGCTACTGTCATCGTTTCTGTTCACACAATAACAGTGGTCTCTAATCCGTTCGCGCAGGGAGCGATTCGATTTTCCCACATAATAACAGAAACATTTTACACAATGCGCCACATATACGATGTTCCTGCTGTTGCAATCTGTGTCTATTCTGATATTCCAGAGTCTGCCACTATCCAGATGTTTAAAGAAGTGCGAGGTGTCGATATACTGACACTGTGGACACCTGCCACATTTTTTGGTTCTCTCCAGCCCTGTCCTAGCTAGAATTGGACAATGATCAGTCCCCAATGCTTGACAGAGGGTCCATTTCAAATTAGGCATGTTACTGAACACAAATCTGGGACAAGGACCCACGATCCCTTTAGTTTTCTCGTCAGCCATGAGGATATTCCAATTGTTCCTAATGGCTCGTTGAAGGATATTAGTGTTGGCACTATAGGGTAGCACAACCGATTCAATGTTGACTCTATCATTCTTCCTTCTACTTGCATGCGCAGCATCTGAAAAATATGGTTGTGCTCGGTCTGCACATTGGGATCCCATGCTGTCATACACCAGATGAATTTCACTCTCATTGTAGCCCCGTGTGGCTAAACCATGCTTTAGTTGCTCTAACTCTGTTACAAAATCTTGTTCCTTACTTGACAATCTTGATAGCCTCATGGGCTGTCCTTTGATTGTTACCAAATATATGAGGACTGTGCATGCTTGTTCTGTGTAGAAATGAAGGTTGGTAACATGCCTTTCTGTGTACAGAGGTCAATATAGATCCATTAGATCTGGACACGTTCACATCTAGATAGTCAATATTTCGAAGTGAATAATTAATTGTAAATTTAATGAAGGAGCTGGAGTTATTGAGTGTGTTGTGAAAATCATTCAACAGTTCGATTGGCCCCTCCCAAATAAAAAAGAGGTCATCTACAAACCTTTTGTAATACTTGATATGTGGATCTCCAATGATGTACCTGGTTTCAAATTCAGCCATCACCAGATTGGCGTAGCTGTTAGCACAACTTGTGCCCATCGCCACGCCATTCTTCTGTCTGTAGCAGTTGTTGTTGAACAAGAAAACATTATTCTCCAACACAAGTTCTATCAAAAAGCATAGAAAATCCGCTTTTGTGTTCGTACAATTCCTGCTCACGAGAAAGGAGTGCAAATATTCAATTCCATGTTGATTGGGTATACACGTGAACAGTGAAACCACATCCATGGTGACAAAGAACGTGGTGTCTGTTAGGGCCAAACCATTTGTTGCCACATATAGGCTTCTCAGGAACTGCTCAGTGTCATGTAACACACACTCATAGCTTACTAGAAACTCCTTCAATTCTTTGTCCAGATATATGGAGATAGGCTCCGTTATCCAGCCTGAACCAGAAACAATGGGTCTGAAGTCTGGGGTTACCAAATTCTTGTGAATTTTGGGAAGTCCACTGATGGTCGGAATAAGAGGGCATTCAACCAAAAAATATTGATAGAGATTGTCGTCTATCAGACGCATATCTTTGCATTCCTTGAGAGCATTCATTATACGTGTTTGCATGGCATAAATCTCTTGAAATTGTATTATCTCATACGACTCAATGTTGAGTAGTTGGTTCATTTTAGAAATATAGTATTCAGTATCTAAGACCACTACAGGGCCTCCCTTGTCCGCTGCACATATTGTAATGTCATTATTGTCCCTCAGACTGATGATAGCATCATGTTCATCTGATGTTAAATTACTAGGTGTCCTGCTCATAAAACTATTGAACTCAGTATAAATCTGAGCTTCCACTGCCTTAACAAACACTTCCAGATTAGCCTGTAGATGTGGAGTATAAAGACTTCTTTTCTTGTAAACACGTTGTGTGGATGATGTTTCAATATTAGCATCTGCATTATAAATAAGTTTCAGGGCAATTCTGCGTGTGAACAATCTCACAGAGAGCAGTGCTTGACTAATATCCATGCTTCTGGTGGGTATAAAAGAGAGGCCTTTCTCAAGTAGGTTTTTCTCTGAAGAAGACAGAGAATATCTGGAAATGTTGTGAACTAAAGAATGGGTTGCCAAAGTGTCTGTAATGTTGTCTGTTGTTGTAAATGAGGGGGGTCTTTCTTCTTGGTCACCCGATTGGTATCTAACTCCAGCGAGCGTTTCCTCCCCGCTCGTATGGGTAACGGAAAATCCGTCATCTGCTGCATGTCCAGCTGTATCTTTCTTCTCACTGCTCCCGATAAAGTGGATGCAGGAGCCAAATCCTGTTTGGTCTTGGTAACAGGTAAAGCGACCATAGCTTCATTCGGTGTAGTGTAAACCGAACCCACTTCTCGAGGTGAAGTTAAGTTGCCGGATAGAACGCTGTCCAAAATAGGCTCTACATTCTCTGGTGGTAAAACCTCAGAAGACAGCCTGCCTGTTGACACAGCCTCTACTTGTGTCCTATTCTGGGGCATCATAGATGTGTGATGATTATCCCTGGAATAGCGATTGACAGAATTACGCCTATAGTTTTGTTGTCCCTGAGGTTGGTTGTTATATCTCACTCTGTTGTTGGTTGAATTCTCAGCTATTCGATCAGTGGTGTGTGTACTTCTTGGCCATACAAACACATGGTTGTTTGCAAAATCAAAGGAGTCACGTGCTAGTTTCTTGCGCTTGTTATTCAGAAGATTCTTTTCATACCTCAAGATGCGGTCCATAAGTTCATGCATGTATATGTCTGTGTCGTCCGCCCCATAGTTCTCAATTAGCTTGTTCTGTGTCTCCAATATTTTACTCCTCAGATCATTTTCAATGGGATGAAAAAAATCAATGAGTAATTGTATGTATTCTTTACTGGCCCTCAGATTAATCTGCTGCCACTTAGCCAATAGCGCTGGATATGTTTCACCATAGGTAGGCATGGTTAAGATCCTTAGGCCTCGGGGTATAACACCCGTACTCAGTCAGGCCTCCATGTGGAACCTTTGAGCTGTTAACCTTTTAAACCTGTAAAGGTAATTTTCTATTTCCTTTTTCAGGTTTCTTATCACTTGCTCAGTTCGAGCATCGAACTCAAAGTCAATAACTTCTATGCTACCGTCGGTCACGAACAATGGATTGTTGTTTTGTTCCAAAAAATTCTTCAAACGTGGATCTTAACCATGCCTACCTATGGTGAAACATATCCAGCGCTATTGGCTAAGTGGCAGCAGATTAATCTGAGGGCCAGTAAAGAATACATACAATTACTCATTGATTTTTTTCATCCCATTGAAAATGATCTGAGGAGTAAAATATTGGAGACACAGAACAAGCTAATTGAGAACTATGGGGCGGACGACACAGACATATACATGCATGAACTTATGGACCGCATCTTGAGGTATGAAAAGAATCTTCTGAATAACAAGCGCAAGAAACTAGCACGTGACTCCTTTGATTTTGCAAACAACCATGTGTTTGTATGGCCAAGAAGTACACACACCACTGATCGAATAGCTGAGAATTCAACCAACAACAGAGTGAGATATAACAACCAACCTCAGGGACAACAAAACTATAGGCGTAATTCTGTCAATCGCTATTCCAGGGATAATCATCACACATCTATGATGCCCCAGAATAGGACACAAGTAGAGGCTGTGTCAACAGGCAGGCTGTCTTCTGAGGTTATACCACCAGAGAATGTAGAGCCTATTTTGGACAGCGTTCTATCCGGCAACTTAACTTCACCTCGAGAAGTGGGTTCGGTTTACACTACACCGAATGAAGCTATGGTCGCTTTACCTGTTACCAAGACCAAACAGGATTTGGCTCCTGCAGCCACTTTATCGGGAGCAGTGAGAAGAAAGATACAGCTGGACATGCAGCAGATGATGGATTTTCCATTACCCATACGAGCGGGGAGGAAACGCTCACTGGAGTTAGATACCAATCGGGTGACCAAGAAGAAAGACCCCCCTCATTTACAACAACAGACAACATTACAGACACTTTGGCAACCCATTCGTTAGTCCACAACATTTCCAGATATTCTCTGTCTTCTTCAGAGAAAAACCTACTTGAGAAAGGCCTCTCTTTTATACCCACCAGAAGCATGGATATTAGTCAAGCACTGCTCTCTGTGAGATTGTTCACACGCAGAATTGCCCTGAAACTTATTTATAATGCAGATGCTAATATTGAAACATCATCCACACAACGTGTTTACAAGAAAAGAAATCTTTATACTCCACATCTACAGGCTAATCTGGAAGTGTTTGTTAAGGCAGTGGAAGCTCAGATTTATACTGAGTTCAATAGTTTTATGAGCAGGACACCTAGTAATTTAACATCAGATGAACATGATGCTATCATCAGTCTGAGGGACAATAATGACATTACAATATGTGCAGCAGACAAGGGAGGCCCTGTAGTGGTCTTAGATACTGAATACTATATTTCTAAAATGAACCAACTACTCAACATTGAGTCGTATGAGATAATACAATTTCAAGAGATTTATGCCATGCAAACACGTATAATGAATGCTCTCAAGGAATGCAAAGATATGCGTCTGATAGACGACAATCTCTATCAATATTTTTTGGTTGAATGCCCTCTTATTCCGACCATCAGTGGACTTCCCAAAATTCACAAGAATTTGGTAACCCCAGACTTCAGACCCATTGTTTCTGGTTCAGGCTGGATAACGGAGCCTATCTCCATATATCTGGACAAAGAATTGAAGGAGTTTCTAGTAAGCTATGAGTGTGTGTTACATGACACTGAGCAGTTCCTGAGAAGCCTATATGTGGCAACAAATGGTTTGGCCCTAACAGACACCACGTTCTTTGTCACCATGGATGTGGTTTCACTGTTCACGTGTATACCCAATCAACATGGAATTGAATATTTGCACTCCTTTCTCGTGAGCAGGAATTGTACGAACACAAAAGCGGATTTTCTATGCTTTTTGATAGAACTTGTGTTGGAGAATAATGTTTTCTTGTTCAACAACAACTGCTACAGACAGAAGAATGGCGTGGCGATGGGCACAAGTTGTGCCAACAGCTACGCCAATCTGGTGATGGCTGAATTTGAAACCAGGTACATCATTGGAGATCCACATATCAAGTATTACAAAAGGTTTGTAGATGACCTCTTTTTTATTTGGGAGGGGCCAATCGAACTGTTGAATGATTTTCACAACACACTCAATAACTCCAGCTCCTTCATTAAATTTACAATGAATTATTCACTTCGAAATATTGACTATCTAGATGTGAACGTGTCCAGATCTAATGGATCTATATTGACCTCTGTACACAGAAAGGCATGCTACCAACCTTCATATCTACACAGAACAAGCATGCACAGTCCTCACATTTTTGGCAATATAATTAAAGGACAGGCCATGAGGCTATCAAGATTGTCAAGTAAGGAACAAGATTTTGTAACAGAGTTAGAGCAACTAAAGCATGGTTTAGCCATACGGGGCTACAATGAGAGTGAAATTCATCTGGTGTATGACAGCATGGGATCCCAACGTGCAGACCGAGCACAACCATATTTTTCAGATGCTGCGCATGCAAGTAGAAGGAAGAATGATAGAGTCAACATTGAATCGGTTGTGCTACCCTATAGTGCCAACACTAATATCCTTCAACGAGCCATTAGGAACAATTGGAATATCCTCATGGCTGACGAGAAAACTAAAGGGATCGTGGGTCCTTGTCCCAGATTTGTGTTCAGTAACATGCCTAATTTGAAACGGACCCTCTGTCAAGCATTGGGGACTGATCATTGTCCAATTCCAGCTAGGACAGGGCTGGAGAGAACCAAAAAATGTGGCAGGTGTCCACAGTGTCAGTATATCGACACCTCACACTTCTTTAAACATCCGGATAGTGGCAGACTCTGGAATATCAGAATAGACACAGATTGCAACAGCAGGAACATCGTATATGTGGCGCATTGTGTAAAATGTTTCTGTTATTATGTGGGAAAATCGAATCGCTCCCTGCGCGAACGGATTAGAGACCACTATTATTGTGTGAACAGAAACGATGACAGTAGCGCCCTAGCTAAGCACATTTTGACCACAGATCCTTCACATGAGTTTTGTTTCCAGGTATTACATCAGGAATATATAACCCCTAGGATGGGTGACATCATCAACAAAACAGAAGAAGCGGAATTATGCTGGATCTTGAGACTGGGAGCACACAAAGGGAGGGGCATGAATGAAATGGTATCTCTTAAACCCCATTTGAAAGGGTTAAGGTTACGTTGATTCCAGATCTAGGTCATCTCCATTTCATCATTGTTTCCTTCTTTTTAGATGTTGGTCCCCTCCTTATTTGTCCATCACATTTTCTAGATTTATTTTCCGATCCAGTTTTTATTTTCATATAGTTTTTATATAGTACACATTATTTTTTATATGCCCTGTTTGTCCCACGCTCAGTTTATTATTTTTTCATTTCAATTCCACATTTTTATTAATTTTCATCATTACTTTACTATCTTCCATCAGACTTTGGAGGTCATTAATTGTGACCTCACTCTATTGCATCCATCTAGCTGCATATAAGTTTCATCCTAGCTAGCAGTTACATTCTAGAATTTGTGCATGTGTCAGGTGTTCTGTCAACACCAGACGAATCGTTCATTGTAAACCATGACCGTTGACCAGATTATGAAGCAATGTTGGTTGCTATATGTGCAAGATTGATACATCTCTAGTTTGAGCTGTCAAGAGACGTGTTTGTCATTTCGCATCTCTTTTGCTGTTGTGGCTGTCCACGTTGATTGGGCGCGGGCATTTGTCTTGATGCTCTGGTGTTGAGTGTCTGCAGGCATTTTGCTGATCAGCGGACTTTCATGTGTTTTGTGTGCCTACATGCCTCATGCATCTTTTTGTTTTTTCATTGGGGTGCATTGCATTGGTGTGTTGTGCACACTTGTCTGTGCATTTTGCATGCTGTTTTGCGGTTATGTTTGATACGCCGCTTTGACGCATGTACATATAGCGTCAGCGACGTGATTTATGCATGGGTGCAGAGCCAGTATGGTGTTCTTTTTGAGTTCACCGCAGGTAGCGGTGACCCGAGTTTTCGTTTTGATTTCAGTATTTTTCAAATGGAGTTGACCGGGGTAGTAAGGGAACATGTCCCTGTTTTCAATACAATTCTATGCTTCCTCCATACACAGTAGTTTATCTGTGACCTATGGGACTTATAACAGTGAGTTTTTATTTCTATTTTCTGGCACGCCATGCATGAAAGGGAGCCTCAGATGCTTTTTGTGTTGAGGTTATTAAGGTAGCATTGAGTTATATTCTTTTTTTGAATATGAAGACTGCATTTTCATATACATGTGACATTTGGGATTAATGTTTGATTTAGTGAGACTCTGTGATGTTTTGAACTCCAGTGCCTGGGACAGAAAGTGAGGTGAAATATATAAAATATGTTATGCATCCTTTTGCCATTTTTTTCATCTAAGTTTTGTGTTTGCAAGCAATATGGTGACAGAGATGCAGTTTACACAGTCTTAGGCTACTAAGATTTGAATGCTTGAACTAGTTCTATTGTCAAGTTTCTATGAGCTTTTAACCATAAGTTTTTTAATTAGAGGATTATTGCTTGTGTAATTGCTTGTTAGTTTGAGCCTAATGGGGAGGGGCAAAGGCTCTGGTCTAAGTACCACATGTTTTTTAAGAAATGTTTTATTGGTTGTATCTGAACCTGCAATGCTATATAAAGTGTTTTGATTTTATCATTTTTTAAAATATCTGAAGAAGCGGTGTGGTTCACCGCGAAAGCGCTCATAATAAATTTGTTCTTAATGCTAGAGTCTTTTTGATATATCATCTGATAAGGGCCTACCAGAGGATCCTTTCTACACTTGTTTCATATTGGAACATTTTACTATTTCTGCCAAGTACAACTGTTGGGAATATTGTGGTCATTTTATATCCACGATTGAGTGGCAACAGCTCCTTCCACATTTGGTTTTTTGGTTGATTTATATATATGTATATATATATATATATATATATATATATATATATATATATATATAGATATATATAATATGTGTGTGTGTGTGTGTGTGTGTGTGTGTGTGTGTGTGTGTATGGGTGTACCAAAAATAAACAAAACACCAAAATGTCAGGGGAGGGGTACATGGGGAGAGCGGTGCCTTTGTCTAGCTCCAAAGCTTTTGTCTAAAATCTAATCAAGCTCTAAAGTTTTTTTCAACTTTAGTTTGCATACATAGTGCTCTTTTTCTTTTCTTGTATACATGATGGAAGATGGCAGAATGGAAGAAACCAGCGGAGTTCCCCAAGATTTTAAAAACTCACCTCCAGCAGCTCTTCAACATGGACATAATGGCATAGCTAGGCAAACTAACTGATATATCACAGATATTACTGGACATATCTATCATCAAGAAGGAAAACCTGCAGATTAAGGAAGTTATTAATACTTCTACAATGAAAGCAGCCTTTTTGACGCGTGTATGATAAAAGCAGCCTTCTTGAAAATGATATTTAACATGCAGGGCTTACAAATATAGGACTGTTTGGCAGTTATTACCAAGAGCAACAAGAAAATGCAAGCATTGCAATCATGATTGCACTAGACACAACAATCTGGTGCACATGTGGCTCAACATATGACACAGCAATCTGGTACACATATGGCTCAAGGAGGGCACTAAAAAGGTTAACTTCATAAACTTTTGAGAACAACACAGCCACCTTGAAACTATCCTCCAACATGCCTATCATTGTAGAAAGAGCATATCATTCTCTACAGGCCCCTTCCAAGACAGGTGGCCCACTCAGACAGATAATTTTGAGACTTTTAAGTGAGGGGAGAAATGGCATATATTGAGGGTTGCCAAAGAGGGTAAACACTATTTTTTGTTGGCAAAAAGTTTGTCTTTTTCAGGACTTTTCCTCCAAAACTATGAAAGCAAGGCATCCTTACTCCTCTATGCTCCAGTTATGTTTTAAAAATAGGAGTCCAACTACATTGCTTTACCAAGCTAAATTATATTTCAAATAGCAGAATAAAATGCATTTCTTTAAAACACCAGAAGATGCACTAACCTTCCTGATACGTAGTTTAATGATTATTGAAGTGTCTCATGACAAGCAGCTCCAATATATAGAAGTTGCAGATACTGTGAGAATCTCTGGGTAGCTTGCAATGGTGTTTCCTTCCCACAGCAGCTCTGAAACTGGGAAGTCATCCATAGTGAAGAACAGACAAAAGGAATGGTATAACAGACTAGTGCTACAATGGATACAGGCAGTGAAGCAACCCTTTTTGGAACCAGGGAAGTCCTCTTCTGCTATTACACACACAGATGCCATTAGAAGAGATACACAACTGGAGAGATTTCTGAAACTTCTGACAACACCAATAGACCCACTACTAGTAACCCCCCCAATGAATTTGCTTTCTTTCACAGTTCTAAATCTATTTCGAATAAAGCATTGAGTACCAAAAATACCTAATTTGGGCGTGGGAGAATAAGTAATATAGTAAGATAACTAACTGAGGCCATGCATCAAAAAGCTTCCTGTTATCTTCCTTTTTACCATATTGCTTATAACCACCAAGACTTTGCTGGTCTACACATACCTAGCCTTGATATGACCCCTCTGTTGGTTATATTTGGATAGTGATTTTGCATCATGTATACAGTTTGAGTTCCCTCTCTCACGCACTTGTGGTATGCAGGTCTGAGGAGGGAAAAATACATCTGCAGACTGCTAGGTTGTTTAGGATAAGTGGAAGTATGGAGACCTAGTGCACCCTACTATGACCACTTATACATACATATATATAATCTCTTTCCAAGGTACCTGAGGAAGTAGGATAGATTATTGCCTTGTAGCATTGGGTCTAACTAACCAAGTTATAAAAACAGTTATAATATCAGCCACTATCACTGATCTTGAGACCATTTGCCTAAGTGAATGCCTACAAAATTCCCTTCCAAGATCAAAAACATGGTGAATGGACTGTTTGATCTCATAAAATATAAGCATTATGTTACAAGTCCAGGAATTTGTCATTAGATATATTATATAATCCCTTACTTCAGGTTTTCCAATTAAAACATGGCCTTGAATTAGAGATTCAAAGCATCTGCATATGGGCCAAAGCTACTTTAATTAATTCACTAAAGGATAAAATCACAAACCTTGAAAAGCATGCAGCAAACTTATGGGACAGATGTAAGATAACAGCTTTCCATGATCCAGCTGTGCTTAGGGAATATGAAACAGTGAACTATCTTCTCAGCTTAGCTTTAAAAGTGAAAATATGTTTTATGTAAGATGCTGTAACACAAGCTTGGGCAAAAGGGAATAAGCCTGGAAAACTGTTAGCACATATGATCAAACTCAGAAGGAGAGCTGCTATAATCCCTGGCATCATGGCAGTTAATAAGAGACCATAGAGAACTTAATCAAGCCTTAAAGTTCTTTTTTCAAAACCTATGTACTGACCATTATTTATTATCCCAGAAAGTCCAACTTGGAACAAAGCCAATTTTCAGTGGAGGCCCAGGGAGAAATGCTCCAGATGTATGTCTTTGTAATGTGGGAGGAAACCCCCATGAATACAGGGTGGACATGCAGACTTCACACAGAAGGCACTCCAGCCCAGAATTGAACCAGAAAACCTCTTGATGTGAGGCAACAATACTACCGCTGCACCACTGTGCCATCCATTATACTGCAAGATTCCCCATGAGTGTCTTCAAGATTTACTTCATAAAGCAAACCTGTATATATTAACTGAAGTTCAACAATCCCTTTTAAAACATCTATTGCTAAGAGGTAAGTTAAGTAAGTACACAGTGCTCATCTGCCTACTATCACTGCTCCTACTTTTTTTACTACTTCAATAAAGATCAACCTTTGAAAAACAAAGAAAGCTGTATCCATTTCCAAATTTTGAGCTCCAGAATTTCCAACCTCAAAAACAAGGACTTCAGGACCTCCAGTCCACTGAAGATGCTTAAATCCACTGGAAAGGACTTCCAGAGATAACATGGCTGGTTTACATCTCTCTGTTTATGGTTTTATCTGACTAATTCAAGTGATAGTTGGATTTTTAGATCTTATGCAACATTATGGAGTATTTTTGTTTGGGATTTACTAGTACATATGACCATAAAAGTGCTTTGTCTTGGTTGCAATTTTCTCACTGAATATGTTGACCCTAAACAGATGGATCCCACAGGTTCCCCTGTTTTAAGTTGTTTGGTATTAGCTTGTCAACAGGGTTGCTCACTTGTTCTGATGAAATTTTGATTCTATGGACAAAGGGTAAGCAGTAGGCCAAGACAGACACAATCCTCTGTTCTGTGTCACTTTGCAGCATCAATTAACTCCAGGACTGATCTTACTTTTTAATACAAAATCAATTAAACCTTAATTCTTTTCCATCTACAAAATCAATTAAACCTTCTTCTTTCCATTCTACTATAATAGTAGCTCTCAAACTAAAGACCACGCTCTACCACCCAGTTATTGGTCCATCTCTCTTTTTTATGTTGATATTAAAATTCATGCCAAGATATCCCCCCGGATTCATGAAGCTTGTGCCAGGTGAAGGCATAGCATCGGCGATCTAACGTCAAATATGGCCGCCGAGTGATTCAGGTACGAGCTACTTCCACATGCACTACCAGTGTATGCCACAGCTGCACAGATCCTGGCGCATGTATGCTAATTACCCCATGCTCAGCAGCGTAGCATGCAAATGAAGGTATATAGTGATTCATGAAGTGGTGCAGGCGTAGCGTAAGCATGCAGAAATGTAAACCAAAAAAAAAAAAAAAACGGTTTACATTTGTTCAAACACAAAATCAGAGCCATGATAGCAGACCAAACTTACATATTATAATGTTAGTATATGCCAATGGCTAAATATATAGCCAATGGCATAAAAAACATGCACAACACATAAAAAATAACATTTACTGTCATGGCCACTCTAACGCAAAGTAAAATCGCAGTGTATCGGTGTGCAAATGGGATCACAATGAAAATATATTTATATGTAATAAAACTGCAATGTTACACATTTCATGAATTCCCCATAATAGTCAATGGCACGTATGCTACACCACAACCATGGCGCATGGGTTGCTAAGGGTCTGTGACAGTGTTCTGCGCGGTAACAGGAATTAGTAGTCAATGACATGCAAATGAGTCAAGTAATACTGAATTGCAAAATCCCCATTGGTGTAAGGATGTACCTCATAGCATAGCAGAACAACACCGAGGTGTGGCCTGGAGATAAACATGACATCAAGAGAGGGGTGCGCCACCTTAGCTGTAAGCACATTGGAGCATTGCTAATCCGGGTTGCCTGTTGCTAAGCAAAGCCACAGGATAGGGGTGTGGAAATAGCCATAGCTTTGCTTAGCTGAGAGCACACAAGGTAACTGAAAGTGCATGTGAACGTGGATGAAAACGCACATGAAACTCGGTAAACAGCTGTGCACGGCGTGCACAACAGCTGAAACAGGAAGGATACAGGAAGACAATAAGGAAATGCTGCAGCATGGTAATTGGAGTACAAATGAGTAATTAACACCTAGGAACTCACAGTGGACCATTGACAACTGCTAACAAGGCTGCTAGCAGCTACCTGCAGAACAGGAAAGGGGTGGTGCCATACTGCAAAGAAAAGAGAACTGTCACAGCAGAACAAAGCAAACTTGCAGTAGATAAACTACATAACACATTTTGCTACACAATCTTGGGTTGGGAAAGTACAAAACAAGAAAGCAAGCAGCTGGATGCATGCCTGACAATGGGAGGGAAATCGGGTTGAAAAGTGCAGTAAAGGGCAATAGATGAATCATGGGAGCCAAGCCTAAGTCAACACCAAAGGCCCCACAATAGCAGTACCTGCTGTAAAACCCATAATTAAGATACCCTGCAGCTGGAATTGCACATACACACTCAATTACACCAGCAGCATCCATTGCACAATAGTATAAAGTGTGAAAGCCCCCCACACACACACACTTGTGTATTCCCAGACACTCTGCACCATTGGTGTATACAGATGTGGAACTTTTAATATGTACATGTTAGGGGCTGCCATAGCTTTGCTTCACCAACATGTGTTGAAGACTGATGGTGGTGTGGAGGATGATGCTGACAACCACCTCAGGCACCGGAGGAGGAGAAGAGTGTTCAGACCCAGAGTAACCTGCCAGTGGCTACATGATCTGGAGATAGTAGAGCATTACAGGGTGGACAGGGACACCGTACAGTAACTTGTTGAGCTGTGCCAGCCACTCCTCAGAGCCAGAAATAACAGAGGGGAACCCATCCCAGTGAACATGAAGGTATGTGCAAGCTTGAGAATACTAGCCACAGTTACCTTTCAAAGGCCAACTGGGGATATCATGGGGATCTCACAGGCATCAGCATCCAGGATACTTCACCAGTTCCTGGATGCCATGTTACCACATGCCAATGAGCACATATACTTCCCACGACCGTAGGTGGAGTTGGCCAGCAATATGCATCTCTTCCACCATGTGGCAGACTACCCAGAGGTACTGGGTGCAATAGACTGCATGCACATACACATCAAAACACCACTCGGTGAGCAGGGTAGGCACTACATAAACTGCAAGGGATACCCCTCCATCAACTGCCAGGTTGTGTGCAATGCCCAGGGCATTATTATAGATGTGTGTGCTGGCCATCCTGGAAGCTATTACGACTCCCATATCTGGCATGCCTCACAGCTCTATCAGGTATTTGCCAGGGGGGACATCCCATATGGCCACCTGGTGGGAGATGCTGGCTATGCATTGGAACCGTGGATGATGCCTCTCATCAGAAATGTGAACATAGCCATGCAAGAACACCATAATGAGGCACACGCAGAAACCAGAATCATCATAGAGTGTGTGCTTGGGATGCTGAAATCATGGTTCCGTTGCTTGGACATATCTGGTGGAGCCTTGCAGTACTCTCCAGGTATGTGTGCCCACATCTTCATAGTATGTGCCATGTTACACAATATGATCCTGCGGAAACAGCTGCAGCAGGGACAAATGGTGAAGGCCCTCACAACCCACCACCATTGCCAAGGGCCCCACAGGCACAGAGGGACTCAGACCATGAACACCCTGTGCCAGCCCCAGTAGGCAGATGGAGGTGTGCCCAGTATGCCCATGCCTTGGCAAAGAGGGATTATATAGCACACACACTGATAGTGTAAGGACCTATGGACTGACCCCCTTCTCCATTTGCACCCACAGCAAACATGGATGGCACACACACACATGACCACCTGTAAATTGTCATGTATAGGTGGTCTACTGTGTGCATCCTACATAGGTAGCCCTCAACTATTGTACACACAACTGCCATTGGCACAAGGTAAGTCAATACCTGAACAGTAAATTAAGCTATCAGCATGTGTCGATGCTGTATGTATAGGTTCATAGGTACATAGGTAGGTACACGCCTAACTGCCCGAGGCCATTCATAAGCATAGCAAAAATGAGTCTGCTGTCACCACCCCATTGATTAACTAACTGTCCCTCTGTGGAGCAGAGCTAATTGCGGGATCCCTGGGGTATATCCACTATTCCCCACCCACTCTGCAAGGATTCCCTGGAGTGTTAGTGAGGGGTTCCGTATAATGTAATTAGGGATGTAGTTCCAAATCATGGGGAGTACCCGTGGCAGAAATCTGTCACTCCAGCATCTTCCAGTTATGGTTGTGGCAAGTTGTAGCTCATTACAGTGTGTGGCTCACTGTGACATGGATTCCCATAGGTGGAGCATATCCTTTAAGCCTGACTTGGACACGGCTTTGTTGGCCAGCAAATATCATCTCCGAGTAAATGAGATGCCACCGAGTAATGCAAGAGTTTATGCAGTCTGGCAGCATAGGACACATGTCTGAGGGCATTATCCCTCTATGCGAGGTATGTTCGTGATCCTTCCAGCTGTCAGATGTGTCTTCTGAGGTACATCCAAAATGGGTTATCATACTCGATGACGGGATTGATGACTGATGAGTAAAGGGGCACAATAACCAAAGTCTGTTTAGATGCAAACCCTTAAGTAATCAGATGGCCTACATAGATGGATGTCCTAACTACTTCGCACATATGACTGTCAAAGGAGAGATCACTATGTAATGTAGACCCACATACCCATTACATCATCTGAATTTAGTGTCTGCCACTCATGTGTTAATATGTGTGTGTGTAGTTCCCCAAAATGGAATGACCATGCAGTATGTGGCCTTTAGCTGGAGGCCATCACTCTGACACCCTGTGTTGATCTATGTGAGGCCCCTTGAAGGACGTCTGTGACAGCTGGACTGTCAGTTATGACTCCCAGCCTGCAGTAATCGCCAAACACAGCCTGCTGTAGTCCACCTGTGTTAGCCTGTACCTCTGAGAAGTATATGGTAAATAGTAGAGGTCCCAGGACTGAGTCTTGTGGGACACCAGTTGTGAATGGTCAAGAGTTGGACCTGGAGGCTGCTAGGCTTACCATGTGGGTTGTGTGTGTAAGCCTGTTGGCAAACCAACCTTTGATGTATGGCATATGTACTGGCTGGTGAGTGTAGAAATAATACCTGAGTGGGGAATGGTGTTAAAACTCTTGGTGAGGTCCAGGTAGTATGTGTGAACTACCACACCCCACATCTAAAGTCTAGGTGACTGTAAGATGTCAAACTGGTTCTGTAGGCATGATCTGCACTCAATCAAGCTGACCTGGGTTGGGTCAAGTTTCTGGAGGTTATCATTGTCTATGTTAATGAGTGCCATGAGGATGCGCTCCATAGTCGTGCAGATCAGGCTACTCAGGCTTATGGGGTGGTAGTTACCATGGTCAGTTGTGTCACCACCTTGGTGGAGTGGAATAGCTGTTGCCATGCATCAATAAATCGCCATGTAGCCTGTGTAGAGGCTGATGTTGAATTGCTATATTAGGCAGGGGTTCACTTTGTCTTGTCATGTCTGCAGGATGCAGTCTGGGACACCATCTGCCTACATTGATGCTCTGACATGCCGTTTGAAACGGCCATTACCACATGTATGTCTCAGATGTCTGGGATACTGTACGTTTTGGGTATTGTTTTGGGCCCAGTAGGGAGTGAAGCTTGCTCCGAATGTATCAAGTGTGTTGGTGATATCAGTAGGGTCAGTATATTCAGTGCAATATTGCACTAGCACAGTGCAAATCTGTGTGTTACTGCTTACATCCTTGACATAGCCAAAGAAGCCTTTGTGGTCATATTTTGAATCCATGCCTATTTACCTGTGGATGTCAGCCTTGGATGATTACATGACTAACATAAGTATCTTGCTAATACTGGTCACAAACATCTGCATGTCTTGGGATTTGCTGTTGTTCTGGACTACTGTCCTACTTCTATTGTATAGCCTGCATAATGCAGGGGTTCAACAGACTGGTGTCCTTGTGTAGGAGTAGCGAGTCTTGGTTTACCATTGATGGCACGACCCATACATCTTTGTAGGTGCTTATAGAGTGCATTCATAATTTTGTCTGCATCTTGAGCAGTGTCATCCCTGAGTGTGGGGGCTGTGAACCCTCCCACTTCTGTCATTAGTACTGTGAATTTAGCTGTTGGAAAGGTATTCACTGTGTGTTCCTTGGGTGGAGGAGATGGTTGGAAGTGGAAATCATCAGTGAATAGTTCATGGTCAGATCTAAACAGTGACCAGTTTACCTCTGCTGTAGTGCACCTGTTGCACATGTCAGTGATTACCACTTCTAGTATGTTTTCACCTCTCATTAGTCTGTCTACCAACTGATACAGGCCATATGAGGTGATAAATCCCAGGACATGCTGGGCTGGGAAGTGAATACTCGAGTAGGTTATCCAGTTAAGTGTAGGGTAGCTGACATTGACCAATAACAGGGTGTCTGGTAGGACTGTCATGTTTACCACTGTCTCCAGATAGTTGTAGTGGTGCTCCTGGGTCATGGAGGGTTATCTGTAGCAGCTCACAGTTTGCATTGCAGTCGTGGCTGATGTTAGCTGCACATGGATGATCACAGCGGTATCATGCTGCCCCACTAACTTGGAGGTGTAGGTATCCTCGATGAATATGGATACACCCCCTCCATGTCTGTGCCAATCCATGTTCAGTGGCTAAAATGTGTGTTATGGGTTGTAGTCTGGTAGTGCCGGTGTGCTCACAGGAGCCTTATACAGGTCCCCATCACAGAACAGATGTATATGTTGTCCATACTGAGGGGTGCTGTGAGTGCGTGCATGTTGTGAGTACTACCCCTGGTGTTGAGCAGCCTAACCCTCATTGGTTCTGCTATTTTGCAGTTCATGGAGGCGAGATTCACCTCTGAGACCTGCCTAAAAATGGCACCATGGGGGCGCCAATAACCTTGCCCAGCATTCCAAAGCCTTAGGCTGACACATGCAAGTTGGTATGGTATTGTTGCAGGCATTTATCCCATCTGTGCTTGTGTCCCATATTTCTTGTAGGTAACCTACTGGTAAGCAATGCAAAGCCTGAAACCTATACATGTCTACTAGCTTCCAAGATAGGCTTTTGGAGTGATTATGTATCAGTAGTCTGTATACTGTTGCTGTACTTAACTGTTGTCTGACTACATGGTGAATTTACACTGTATATTGTGATCAGAAAACTCTGTATAATCACATATGATGTTGGAGATGGCCTGCACTGTAGAGGTTCACAGATAGGTAGAAGGCTATCTGCCCAAGGGCATTTAGAAGCATAGCTACAGTGTGGTGGCTTTACCTGCACCATTGATGAAGTAACTGAGCCTCTGTCAAGCATAGCCAATGAAGTGATTCCAGGCAGAGTTGCTGGAAGCTGTTGAAGACTGGGGTGCTGTATGGTGATAGGGGCATATAATGATCTCAAAAGGGCATGTTAACATGACAACCCAACATCATTCAATTTCCCCAACAGGTCTTGCAGCTGTAAAACTGGAGTGGCTCACCCACACCCTGGCTGAATGTTTCTGGGACACATGATCCCAGGGGTGTATATACTGTTGGCCAGTCACACATCAAGGTTTCCTCTGAAGTGTGTCAGTGAGTGGCTATGCCAAATGTAGTTAGGATGTTAATGTATAGTCTCTCAATTCATGTGTCATGTGAGTATTTCCAGACGCTCACTGGGTGTGGGTGGTTCCGCATGTTGTGTAGCCCAGCTTACACATAGGATTCCTGGACATAGGAAATAGGCAGAAGGAACATTAATGTCAATAGTGTAATGGCTACAGTATTTGCATAATATCTGTGCAGTCCTGGTTCAAATCCCAATAAAGTCAGAGATGATTTACATGTTACATAGTATACCTTAACCCCACTTGCATATATAGGTAGTATTCCACAGAATAATAAACATTTGGAGCACACAACCGCTGAAATGTGTGTTAATCACCCTTGCACTACCAGTGCCTGCTCTGAGAGGTAGAATGACCACTGCCAGGATTAGAACACGCAACCATGCACTTAATCTTCACAATAACCTACCACTAAGCTACCTGAGACATACCAACAGCAGTTGTGTATTCTGACAAATTAAAACAGAAAAGGGAGGAATGTATGGAAATAAGACAAACCGCCATGTACCCAATGAAAGGTGTATGCTATATGTATATATATTTTTTATTTTATTTATTTATTTTATTTTACATTTGTTAACCGGGAGGATCCAACTGGATACATGTCCATTTTCAGCGGAGGCCCGAGGAGAAAAGCTCCAGACAAGACAATACAAACAAGTCACAAAAAAAAAAACAATTATAAATTAACTAATACAGGTAGAGGTTTAGTTTTATAAAATCAAATCAAGGTAAGGTTAGTAATTACAATATATTCAAACAATGATTCAGTAGATATACTTGAGACCCTAAGTCTGGGAACAATGTAAGTTCAGAGAGATAGCTAGCCAGGATTAAGACAGTAGCAGGTACGTGTTGACCGTAGATAGTCTTATATATATATATATAGAGAGAGAAAGAGATGTCGATATATGGGGATATACATATATATGTAGATATATAGATAGGTTAACAACATCTACATAACCATGGAGGTACATATAAATGGGATACCTACCAATTACCGAATGCTTGACATACCGACGCACGTAATCATGAGGCTTAAAGACCGAAAGACCACAGTACCGAAACACTAGAAGCACGAGATTTAAAATCCTGATGTTAAGGGACATTTAGTTAGTGCTTCTGGTGTTGCGGTTCAGGTAGGATACTGTGTGTAAGTGTGTTTCTGAGGGCTGTAGTGTGTGTAAGTGTGTGTTCTGAGTGTGGTGTGTGTTCCTGGGGGACTGTAATGTGTGAGTGTGGGTTTGCTTTGTGCATCTGTTTGTGTGATCTCGGAGGTAGAATATTAAAGTAGGGGGGGTGTGGGGGGAGCAGGCACCTACATGGGGGGGTGTAGGGAGGCTTGCCCACCTGCTCACATGTAGTGTAGGATGGTTGTTTGGATGTGGTGGGTAGCAGTGTGTCTGTGTGCGTGTGTGTGTGTGTTCCATGTTTGTGTTACTTTCGCGAGTTTGACTGTCGCTGTTGGTAATGTGGGGTATGGAAGTCTGGGCCCGGTACTGTGGGCATCGGAATTGTCTGCGTTCAGGATTCCATAGGTATCCTGTATACAACGGTTGAAGTGTTCATATATGAGTATAACATGGACCATAGCAATCACACATTCCGCCACAACCAAACTTTATGAACAAAGGATATGGAGAGTATATGCCTATACACTATTACAAATATGTGCTATGGGCATGAGCCAAAGATAGGGTTACCACCTGTACCACTTTGCAAGGGACAGTCCCTCTTTGGGCGGTTGTGTCCTGCCCAAAAATATTAAACGTGGCAAATGTCCTGAGATTGTAGGACATAATTATGTCCCATATGTAATGTAATAGTTGCATACAATAGTTATTTCTGTATCTAAGATACCTACATGTTACAAGAAACAGGATAAGCAACTAAACTGCTACAAGAATAAGCTTATATTTAGGCAAAAAAGGAAAGTTCTATCCTTTGTACTGACCATGGGTTTGTGTTGGCCTGTAAAATCTGATGTGTGTCCCGAAAATGTCCCACTATGGCCATTTGAAAAGGTGGCAACCCTAGCCAAAGAGGGCCAGTCACCAACACAACTCCAATGACTGCAAATACCTATGACAGAAATACACAGACAACTTTCATGTAGCAACACTCTATTACATTCCGATGTATTGCTGAAAGGATTCAAGGACTAACATCACCTGCATGCTATACAGGAACCAGTTAACAGTGCCTTAATGAATCAGCCAGCAATTACCACAGTATTAGTCCACTAAAAGATAGGTGTTCAAATAGGGAAGGAACCCTCACACACACACATATTTATTATGTATAAAAGCAGTTCCTACACACCTGCATCTGCTATGTACACCCACCAACATCTCCCCCACACCCAAACCAATTACAATACAAACTGTAATAACATCACAAATCATTCACTCACTGTACAACATCTGCAGAAGCTTTAACATACCTTGTCAGAGACACACTAACATGGCCCTATGTGAAATAGTTGCTGTTATACAATGGAACAGCTGATGATAATACAGGGTTTGTTTGCACTAATCCCGTTTCAGAGGGTTTTGTGTACACCAGGAAGTGTTACCAGTTACTGATTAACAGCACAGTATGATACACATATACACCAAACCAAAGATATCTGGTGAGCACACTGTAAACCACCTAACATTTCATGCATAGCCATACAGCCTTGAGCTGCCCAAACATCCTTGCCAGACTGAAACATCTGCAGAAGTATCAGGTACAAACAAACCTTGCATAAGTAGCAATGTTCTGAAATATAACAGCTGTACTCAGATGTAGAACAACATCTTCTAGCCATTACACACAATCCACGGGGGTCATGAAGCTAATATATCTCTATCTTTCTCCATATAGCTGTTGAAATACATCACAAACAACACATCCAGGCCGTCTTCCTCGAAAGTAAGGCAAAGGGACAATGCCCAAGTAGAGTACTCAATTATACACCACTGTTGTCATGGTATTGGCTAATGGAGTAGCTGCACAGCTGATGTGCATCTAATTAACTACTTTGGAACACCAATTGGTGGTCAGGATAGCACATGTTACCGATATTTAACTATAAAAGGATGGCTTATCACACATTCAAACCATCTGTGCATACCAGCAGAACATTACAAAGAAGATTGAAACACTAACTGAAAAAAACAGTCAACAACACCTCGGGTTTCTAGTAAGGTATGTAGAACACTCAGTATGTCTGTGTATGTAGTACCTGTTCTGTAATATTTAAAATGTACGCAATGCATATAGTGGAAACAGTTATCTTGTAGTGATGTATTGTTGAGCATAGTAATGCTTGTAGTATTTATGTGTGTACTGCTGTAGGTCACAAGGCAAACACTGCATACACCACAAGGGATGCTATATATGGGCTTTGAACCCAACAATTCCTCACCAGCCGCTGTCAGTGGCAGGGTTGGTCCAACAAGTACGTGCTATAACAGGGGATAGTATATGTTTATATTTTGTAACAGTAGGCATATGTATGGGTGTATTACTGAGAATAACATGTCGAAGCTTGGCCTACTGTGCAATTATGATTTGCATTGTGGGATATTGTGCCAATAACTGTGTAATGTACAGTATTGAAGGCAGATATGTATTACATTTTACATAACATTACTGTTATGTTAGACAAACATTAGTTATGTCTATTGGCATTCACAATACACAAAAACAGGATACATATGACTTGTAGTCACCCAACAGTTTATCAGCATGATAGCAAAGTAAAATGAAAGAGCTAGTTAACTATTCATGCACATAAGACATGTAATAAGTTCAAAGGTGGGTACTAGGCTGTCTGCCCAAGAGTATTTATAAGCCTAGCTAAAGTGTGTTGGCTTCCACCACCCCCACAGGTTAGTTCCCTGTGCCTCTGAACAGCAGAGCCATTAGTTCCCTGTGCCTCTGTCTAGCAGAGCCACTGCAGTGATCCCCGGGGTACATGTCTTTCTCCCATCCACCCATCAAGGTTTCTCTTGAAGAGTGCTATTGAGGGGCCCTACCTGATGTACATTGGAATCATGTTCCAAAGCATGGTGAGTCTCCGGATTAGGAATCTCTCCCTCCAGCACATCCTAGCTATCATTGTGGTTAGGTGTATATCCCTAGAGCATGTGGCTTTCAGGGGCTTTTGTTTAGGTGGAGTATATCCAGCAATACTGGGTTGGACATGGGCCTTATATGTCAAGCAGAGATCACCTGTGAGTATGCAGTATGCAACCGAGTACAGCTGGAGTTTCTTTAGTTGGGCTGCATAGGTCATCTGTTTGAGGTCAGTAATCCTCTTGGTGTGGTACTGTTGTGGTCTTCCAAGCTGTTGCAGTTGTCTTGTAAAGTACATCCCAAATGGGGTGTTGTATCCTTTAATGGATCTAATAAGTCATGAGTAGAGAGACACAATGGCCTCCTTTGTTCTGGATGCAAACCCATTTGAGATTAGGGGGGCCACATAGAAGGATATTTTAACCACCTTGGCATTATGGTTATCCAAGGAGAGATTGCTATCTACTTGGGTTCCCAGATCCCTTATTACCTTTTCTGTATGTAGGGGACTAGCACCTATGTGGTAGTACATGGGTAATTAGTTTTATCCAAAGGGGATGACTATGCACTTTTGGCATTCAGCTTGAGGCCATGATATAGACACCAGGTATCCATCTCAGTGCGACCCTTCTGGAGGGTGTCTGTATCAGCTGGGGAAACAATTATGGCCCCTAATTTGCAGTCGTCTGAAAAACTTTTCAACCAAAGTCCTCCTGTGCTTGCCTGTACCTCAGAGAAGTATATACAAAACATGAGGGGTCCTAGGACTGAGCCCTGGGGGACGCCACTTGTAACTGTTTTACAGTCGGACCTAGGGTATGCAACTCCCACTGTGTGGGTTCTGTCCATGAGCCACTTTGCAAACCATCTCATGACGTAGAGGTTAATGTTCAGGTGGATGGGTATGTCGATAATACCAGAATGGGGAATGGTGTTGAAAGCCTTTGAGAGATCAAGGTATGCTGTGTGGACCTCCTTAGCCTCATCTAATGACTTGGTAACTGTCTCAAAGAAGTCCACCAGGTTTAAGAGGCATGGGCTGCCCTTAACAAAGCCAAACTGGGAGGGGTCAAAGGTTTGGAGGTACCCAATGTCTCTGTGACTGAGATCCATGATGATGTGCTCCATAGCCTTGCAGACCAGGCTAGTCAGGCCTATAGGGCAATAGATCTCATGGTCCATTGTGATGCCACCTTTGTGGAGTGGGATAACTGTTGCTGTGTGCCATTCAGGGGGCACAAAGCCTGATGCAAGGCTATTATTGAACATGGTGCATAGGTGGGGAGCCATTTAATTCTGAAGTTCGTGTAAAATGCAGCCTGGGATTTTGTCTGGTCCCATGGATGCTGTGATATTGGTTTTAGAGAGTGCAGCTTTTACCTGCATAGTTTTGATTGCAGGAACTCTGTATTCTTCCTGTATAGATATGGGCCATTTAGGGGGTGAGAGAGGGGAAAGGTAGCACTAAACCTATCTGCCAGGATGTTGGCAATATCAGTTGGTTCTGTAATGTTCATGCCTTTGTACTGTAACTCAGAGCAGATCTGGGTGTTGACATAGAGATATTTGACATAGCTAAAGAATGCTTTGTGGCTGTCCTTGGAATTAGTGGTGGTTTTGTTTTCGTAGCTAGCTTTGGAGGATCTTATAAGGGATGTCAGCTTCTTACTGAGGTTGACCAGGGAGCTCCTCCACTCATGGGATTGTACTCTCTTTTGCAACAGTGTCTTCCTTCTGTTGTACAGTTTGTTTATGGCAGGGGACCACCAGATTGGCTTCCTTAATTTGGAGGATAGTGTCTTTGTTCGGTTTGGGATAGCACGATCCATGCACTCGTGTAAGTGCTTATAGAGTGTATCTGTGTAGGATTCAGCAGCTTTAACTGTATAACTGTATTGTCCATCTGCATGGATATCATGAAGTTCACCACTTCTGTCTTAAGAAGCATGAAGTTGGCTTTGTAGAAACTATAATACTAGGTGACTTTAACATTGACTGGAAAGGTGTTAGTTCAGAAAATCCTACTTCTCATATTAACCTCCACAGCTTTAGCCAAACTATAACCTCTACAACCAGAATTAACAAACCAAGTAAAAAATAGAGTATCTTAGACTGGATACTTATAAACAAACACCAATAATCTTATAAGGTAGGAACATTACCAGACAATGTAAGTGATCATTTTTTTAACCTACACCATAAGAGAAAAGAATGATCTTCCCAACCTCCCCACCTTTAGGATAGCTCATTCTACCAAACAATTTAACTTAGAATTATTTCAAACTGAACTTAACAACTGTGACTGGAACCCTTTAAAAACCCTTCCACTTGAAGAGGCTGTAAAGTATTTTAACTCTAAATTCCTATCTATCCTAGATACGCATGCACCTAAACGGTCCTTCAGAATGAAGTCCAACCCAGCCCCATGGCTCTCTAATGAAACCAGACATCAAATCCTGCTTAGAAACAAAGCGTGGGCTAAGTGGAGAGCAAACAGAAATATCTCTGATCAACTAAATTTTAAACAACTGAGAAATAGTACAAAAAAGGCAATACTTACAGATAAAAAGAACTACTACTTTAAACTGCAGCAAACACATCAACATAATCCACAAAAGTTTTGGGCTAGTATCAATAAACTCCTTTCCCCAGGCCACTCTCAAACACCTACCCCACTTGACGCCGATCCAAATACCCGCCATCAAACTGCCAATATCTTTAACTCTTTCTTCACAGACACCATACAATTTCTAGCTAGACAACTTATCCCAGACAATTCAAGCCTTCCCACTACCCCATCAGGCTCTTTACCTACATTTAAACTACAACCCATCTCTACTACTCTCATCTATAAATTCATTCAAAACCTCAAGCCATGTAATCCTTCTGCTGACCAACTACCATCACAATATCTCCAAAAAGCAGCCAAAGCAATTGCCCACCCTATATCTATCCTTATAAATAGAACAATCAAAGAGGGTACCATTCCAATTATTTGGAAAATCTCCCATATTATTCCCCTACATAAAGGTGGGAACTCAAATGACTACTCAAACTACCTATAAACGGCCTATAGCTTTCTTATCACCCCTAGCAAAAATTTTAGAAAAATGCATTCACAAACAACTTTTACATCATCTGTCACAATATAACATAATAGCAGACTGCCAACACGGCTTTAGGCCATCTCATAGTACCACTACTGCCCTTTTATGCTTTACAGATACCATTAATAGAAACCGCAATAAAAACATTGTCTCATCTGCACTCATTATCAACCTTTCAAAAGCTTTCGACATGGTAAACCACACCCTCTTAATCAATATTCTTCAATCCCTTTCCTTTGACTCTCAAGCTGTTAAATGGTTCAGCTCCTACCTCAGCAACAGGCAACAGGCAGTTCTCTAGGAAAATCAAATTTTATCTGTTCTGCCAGCCAACTTCGGAGTCCCTCAAGGCTCTATTCTTGGACCACTACTTTTCTCATTATTTATCAATGACCTCCACATAGCAATTCCTCAAGCCACCTGCAGATGATTCAACGCTTGTATGCTCAGCAAACTCCCCATCTGAACTTTATTCGCTTACTCAAAAAGTTTTTAATACTGTAGAAACATGGTTTACAAAGCGCTGTCTCCTCCTTAATGCCAAAAAAAAACCAAACTCCTTCTCTTTTCCACCACTACCAAGCCCCCCCTTAGATTTCTCAGTCTCTTCCAATAATGGCACTGTCATATTCCCTGACTCTACTACTAAACTGTTAGGAATAACCATTGACAACTACCTTACCTTTGATCACCATATAAATAACACCATTAAAACAGTAAACAGAAAAATAGGCTCCTTATATAAAATAAAACCTTTCCTAACTCCAGCAGCCGGAACCAGAATTGCTCATTCCCATCTAATCTCTACTCTTCTGTATGCATCACCTATTTATACCAACCTAAAGAAACATAATCTCAACAAACTTACAACCTCCTACAACAACATCGCCAGATTTGCCACTGGCAATCCCTTTAGAACCCACCACTGTTTGAATCTTCAGCAACTAGACTGGCTTGAATTCCAAAACCAACTGACAATCTCCCAACTTACGATTGCCCACAAAATATTTTATCAACCCAATGCTACCCCTATACTCTCCAATCTCCTTATCCCCTATAAAAATCTGAATTCCCTACGTTCTTCTAGCAAACTCCTCGCAACCATTATAAAATCTAACAACATGGCTGGTGACTCTCTGTTTACTAACACAGCAGGAAAAAACTGGAACTTGCTACCTACTGAACTAACCCTAATCCCATCCTTGCCTCTCTTTAAACAAAAACTTAAAAAACACCTCAAAATTCACTGGTTATGTCCCTGTAGCAACCCCGACTAACCACCCCCTCCACCCTCTCCCACCTCTGTACTTTATTTCACATTCCTTACAAACTACAAAACTTTTAAATTCTTATACTTGCAAGTAAATCTTGCACTGTTTCAAACTCTAATCTATATACTGCTGAATAATGTTCTACTAGAAGTGAAAACTTCCTTATGTATCTTACTGTGCTACATTCTATTGTTGATTTTCCAAGTATATATATTATTTACTGATGCTTTTTCAAGTGTAAATACTTTTATTATGTTATAATTCTTGCTGTATTTTTTTTATCAATCTTTTCTTTTAACATGTAATTACATTTTAATTTTTTTTTTTATCTTGTTGGAGCTTTTCTCCCCGGGCCTCTACTGAAAATGGAAATATATCCAGCTAGACCAGCCCGGTTAACAAATGTAAAATAAATAAAATAAATTGTAGAAATATTATACCGTGGTTTCCTTAATGGAGGTGAGGACAGGATGTGGATATCAAGGGTGTTTAGCTTATGGTTGGATCGGACCAACGAGGAGTTGACTTCAGGTGTGGAACACCGGTCCCTCATGTTGGTAATGCCTAGGTATAGGATATTGTTGTTCCTGGTGGGTGTGTGGCTAAGTTGATCCAGGGCATTGGAGTTTATGAATTCCAGAAAGCGTTGAGATAATGAGTTGGTACATGAGTAGTTTTCCCAGTTAATGGTGGGGTAGGTGAAGTCGCCCATTAGTAGGGTGTTTGGTTGAACCCTAATAATTTCCAGTACATCAAGAAAAGAGGAGTGGGAATATTGTGGCATGGTGAGGGATCTGTAGCAAGCTACGATTTGGATTGCAGTTTAGCCCAGAGGTAGTTGCACTTGGATAACTTCAGATGCATTGTGCTAAGCAACTAGCCTGGAGGGGTGGATATCCTTAATAAATATGGACACACCTCCACCTTGGGTGTTCCGGTCCAGGTTAAATGGCCGAAAAGTGTGCTATGAGTTATAGCCTGATAGTGCAGGGGTGCCCTCTGGAGCCTTGAACCAGGTCTCAGTCACTGCACAGATATCGATGTTCTCCATTACAAGGAGAGCCTTGAGTGAGTGCATTTTGAGATTTAGACTTTCAGCATTGAGTAGCATTACCATCAGTTTGTGCTTGCCTGTTCCTGTTATGGTGGTGAATATGTTAGTTGAACCTTGCCTAAAGAAGGCACTATAGGGGCAGCAAGAGCCTTAGCCAGTATCCGGAATCCCAGGGGCGACAGGTGCAGGCCATCTATGGCAAAGCATTGTGGTCTGTCGAGCATGTCATCCAAGCAGACAGATACTGGATCCACTTAGAATGACACCAGAAGCTTAGCCAATTGTTGAAGTCAATAATTTTGTCCTCATACTGCGGTATCATTCTGGGTAATGGCAGAATGCTACTCAGGGCTAGAGTCATACTTGCCTGGGCTACAAGATTGAAGAGCTTTTCCATGTCTCTTTTCATGTAGTCCAGGGAGGTACATCTCAGGTCATTCACACCAACATGGACAATGACAGTCATATTTGTATTTGTTGTGTAGTGACCTGAGTGCGTGGGTTATGTGGTGGATCCTGGTACCTGACAGGCAGCTGACAGTAACCTTCTCCTTGTTTAGCCTGGTGAGTGGGACATCAGTGTGCCTGACTATAGAGTCACCTATGACTAGTGTGTTGGGTATGTTGATTTGTCTTATTGGCTGTGGGTGAGTGGCACACTGAGTCTGTGGGCTATGTGCCATTGGGGTTGTGTTGGGGGATGAAGGCTGCTTGAGTTTCCACTTTGGAGGTCTCTGTTGCTTAGACAGATTATTATTGAGAGCATCCGTGAATGTTTTTGTGTTACTATATGTGGATTATGGTGGTGTAGATTTAGTGAGAATATGTGATGAGTGTGGTGTGATGCAAATGTTTACCTTCTCCACATGCCTGTCAGGTTCAGTCTTGGTTGGAGAGAGCTTTACCTCCAGTTTGTCTAGATAAGTTCATCTCTCAAAGGTTGTAGTGTTGGGTGGTAGGCGGAGAGGGTTGTCTGTTTAATTGAGGCAATTTCTACATTGCCTCAAGATGTCCAGATTAATCAATTAGACAGGAGAGAACACTGGGAGCTGACCCTTGGACATGCCTGAATATAAAACTATTTTCCCCTAGATAAGCGAGGAAAGTGAGTACAAGAGCTGTTTTACTCTAAGCAAGTGAGAAAAGTACATACAAAAACTGTTTACCTCAAGGTAATAAGGAAGATTGGGTGCTATAGTAATTAGTAGCTTACGTAGTGCTTACAAGTTCTGAACAAGTGCTGAGCATGAATAAGCAATCCAGATAGGGTCTTGGATAACATAAACACACTGCCCCCCCCCAACAGGTACACAATCATATATCCATGTACACTACAGAGCCCCTGTAACCACAACTATGCAGGTACAAGCTGCACTCAGGCTGCATGGGACCTGTCCACATCCCAGGTTGTATCATACACATGTGGCAAAACAATTTGCTCTCCACATACACATCATGTAAAACATAGCTTCATGTCAGGCTGTGTACACACTCAATGGTGCACAACAACAGGTATCACAACCGACAAAGGGGGAGACACCACTGATAATGGGAAGTACTGCACTACTACCCTGATGAGTCTGGCCTGAAAGGCCATAAACCTTGATCAACTTATTTGATGTCAGCAGTACAGATGTAGATGACAGTAAGGTCGATTTCACACTGCATATCATAACCTTGCCAGGTCATAGGACATCATCACCCATACTGCGTTCCACCTACACTCAGTATACTAGATGTACATTCCTATGTCACAGGAGTGTTTTGCAATGGGACTGCTGGCAGAACCAACACTACAGAAGGTGTCTGAATAATACATGCACATCACACCAGTGCCATCTACAGTAAGACAGGGTTAATTCATTGTACTCCCCCTCATTGTAGTCTATACCACACAGACTAACCAAAGGCATCTGCCTATTGAAGTATGCAAATGACTATGACCTAGGAGCAATAGCTGACTCAGAGTGTTGTGGACAACACAAATAAGGGGCTTTGTGGGTGAGGTGTGTGACATATGGGCACAATCTGACAGCTACATATTGCATTGTCACCCCTATGTTAATAAACCTGTACCCATGAACTACCACCTAGGCAGTGGTCAACATAATGGACACTGTGTGTAAGGGATGCAGCTGAGCAGCTGTCTTTCCTATGATAATTGCATCACCACACCTGTCAGGTAGTCAAATGTGGCAACCCTAATCATGACAGGGTGCCATCCATGAATATAGAGATCATTGTCCATCCATATTTAACACTCAAGTGGCGCGTATCAGATCACATATTTCCTTTAAGGGGTATTGGCCATGTTCAGATGGCCTACACCAGCCTTCCCAATCCCATCTCCACTATGTAGCATGATGCCTACCCTGAATAAAGCCATGTCCAACCCAGTGATGTTGGATGTTGGACATGCTACACGTACACATCCTGATCTCAAACACATACTTCATGGACATCCACCATCCTAGTACTAGGATCACTACGTGTAGCACCATGTGATACATGGCAGGATGTTGAACTGCTGTACAGTGCTGTGTAGATGTATATGGCAAAACACATACATGTAAAACCTTCCATGAGCAAGTCTGCAGGGTCACAGGTCATGTCCGTTAAGGCATTGTAAGTCTTTATATGTGACATATACACAGCATCAAGGTCGACCGCATTAATGTGGACACATCCAGCAATGTGCTGATAGGTAAGAACTTCAGTACAGGCAAACAGACATGCCCACATCAAGACAGCATCCGCATGGAGTATGAGCAATGTAATCAGGTGACACACACACACATATATGGTGAAAATATCCAATCACCACTGAGTGTCAAATGTGTGTGACACAAACATGTCAGTGATGTCAGTGTCATGTAGATTTTCAAAAACAACAGTTTAATCGTAATAAATGTGATACACATGTATGTTCAGCTGTAGTTCTGTACATCTCTGTAAGTTACTGTGACCTGTCTCCATCATTATGTCTTTCAGGTATGCTGTGTGCAAGGCTACCACCTTATACCCGCTTGGAGGATGAGGTCCTCATCCCATACCTACATGACAATCGTGATGTCCTGTTCAGCCATGTCCCACAGGATGCACAGCAGCGGGATGCCCTGTGGAAGGAACTTTGCAGGAGGGTTAATGATGTGGGTGGCCAAAACCGCACATACCAGCAGGTATGCAGACACTGTACAGACCTCATTAGACCGGTGAAATGGCATCCAAATGCAATTGCCAGGAAACAAGGTGCAACAGATGGTGGGCCACCAACCCAGCCTCCACTCACACATACCGAAGAGCTACTGGCCAACCTGGGGATACCAGCAGAACAATATCCACAAGTCTTAGCTGATATTGTGGAGGAGGGTGTCTCTCAATCACTGAGCCTAGAGTTGCCTGGTAAGTCACTACTGCACCTATAACAACTATATTCCATATAGTTACATGTGTCACTGTACAATATGTAATGTAACATCATATGCAAGGCATTTATGCACACATGCTGCATACTATAGTATGCTACTCTGTGCATACGCACATGTGCATACTCCATAGTATAGTCTATTGTACTGAAGTATGTGTTAACATGCACATTGCACCCTGTAGCTATCATACAGGCGTGGATAATGATCATACTGCTGTGTTACTCCTACTTAGGTACCTCTGGCATTCCACTGTGACAGCAGCCTGTTGCAGGTGAGACTGTTATTATTTATCAGGCATCTTAATGCACATATCTATCTGCCATGTGGCCATTTACCACATGTACACATAATGTATGGTCCTGTCACAATATACAGGTCAGACCTGCAATGCATCACAATGGTTACCCATGTGCAATACTTGCAAACTATGTGAAACACTGACATGAAACCTCACAAACTGTCATTGCCAGATATGTGGACAGCTGTGCATACAATGGTGAAGGTACTGTTCACTGTAGGGACATATACTACAGATCAGAACTACACATGTTGGGAATACAAACAATACTACACAGTGAGCTGGAGTATGGCCAGCCCACAAGATTCACCAGTGTGGATCATAGCCCTGCTATGAATGTCACACAATGTGATGTGCTATCTGACATGTCCATGACATCTAGTAGGCTGGCTGCAACACTGCCTCACTATCCTGTAAAACATATCCCACATACCAAACATACCACCCTTTGTCTGCATAACCCTGTCGTCAGTGGAGCATATGACATCTATGGGTGTATGTCATATGTGACAACACAGACATGTGAAATAGATGCCCGTCACAATCATTTGGCCAACACATGTAAACACATGGCCATGGAGGATAGCCAGAGACATGAAGCAACACACACAGTAGACATGATGTGCTTGTGTGTACACCCTGTTATACATTGGCTCCACATGGTCCAACTATGGACTTTGTATAATGGTTAGATTGCAGATGAGGAACACTAGATATCCTACAGGCCTGTGCACATCTTGTGTAGGCGTGACATCAATCCACCACATAAGATGTGTTGAACATCTTGAGTGTGTCACAACATGACAGCAGTCACCTATACAGTATCCACATCAGCCCACAGATACAGTACATTCCCCTTGCTGGTGTCGGACATCAATGTCATCCTTGCTCCTCATGTGTGTGTGTGTCTGTGTGTGTGTGCATGTGTGTGTGTGTGTGTGTGTGTGTGTGTGTGTGTGTGTGTGTTACACAGATGTCATGTAGGACATGGTGTACCAACGAGTTTGCCATGTCTGGCCATAGTTGCCAGGTAGCAGCAATATGGTTGCAGATGTGCAGGGGTGTCATCCACATACCCTTCAGTGACCTGTGTCACACATTCCATATCATGGTTTAGTGTGTATACACCTCAGTGACGTGGGTTACATTCCACAGTATATATGTATTGTATCTGAACATAGTCATGGCTATGAATAGTGTCTGTAACTCACACTGTATAGCAATAGAGACACCTCATGATTCCCTGCAATGGCCATGCACATCAGCTAAATGTGCAGTATATCTGTAGGGTGGACAGACAACACTGCATTGGGACACCATTACCCCACAGTATATTTGATAGGACACCATTGTGTTAAACATGTATGCATCGACCAAGAAAAACCAAAACTAGAAGCAAAGCCAAACCACAAATGCAAACCACTTGGCACCACAGGACCCGGAAGCAGGTACACAAAGGCTTTCAAAATAAGCAGTGGAAGAAATCAATCAGCTGCTAGGTCGCTGCTTTGGCCAGCAAAAAACTTGGTTATATTCAACTGGACGTATAAGAGAATTTAAGTACCTTTATCTGCACTTTTTTTTAAAAAAATACAGTATTTAATTTGATTTAAACTGTGTTGAAGGAATATTTAACTCAAGTGGCAGTTATTCTGCTTTTTAGTAACTTGAACTGAAGCTAGTGTATTATTTGCTAGTAATTACAGGTGTGGGGGTAGCCACATTCTTTGATTTCCTGTCCTTGCCTTTTTAAGTGGTGCATTGTGAAAATTTTATTGCTTAAAAACCTCAGCTTTGGCCAGCTAAGAACTTGGTTATATTCAACTGGACGTATAAGAGAATTTAAGTACCTTTATCTGCACTTTTTTAAAAAATATACAGTATTTAATTTGATTTAAACTGTGTTGAAGGAATATTTAACTCAAGTGGCAGTTATTCTGCTCTTTAGTAACTTGAACTGAAGCTAGTGTGTTATTTGCTAGTAATTACAGGTGTGGGGGTAGCCACATTCTTTGATTTCCTGTCCTTGCCTTTTAAGTGGTGCATTGTGAAATTTTTATTGCTTAAAAACCTCAGCTTTGGCCAGCTAAGAACTTGGTTATATTCAACTGGACGTATAAGAGAATTTAAGTACCTTTATCTGCACTTTTTAAAAAAGTACAGTATTTAATTTGATTTAAACTGTGTTGAAGGAATATTTAACTCAAGTGGCAGATATTCTGCTCTTTAGTAACTTGAACTGAAGCTAGTGTGTTATTTGCTAGTAATTACAGGAGTGGGGATAGCCACATTCTTTGATTTCCTGTCCTTGCCATTTTAAGTGGTGCATTGTGAAATTTTTATTGCTTAAAAACCTCAGCTTTGGCCAGCTAAGAACTTGGTTATATTCAACTGGACGTATAAGAGAATTTAAGTACCTTTATCTGCACTTTTTAAAAAAAATACAGTATTTAATTTGATTTAAACTGTGTTGAAGGAATATTTAACTCAAGTGGCAGTTATCCTGCTCTTTAGTAACTTGAACTGAAGCTAGTGTGTTATTTGCTAGTAATTACAGGTGTGGGGGTAGCCACATTCTTTGATTTCCTGTCCTTGCCTTTTTAAGTGGTGCATTGTGAAATTTTTATTGCTTAAAAACCTCAGCTTTGGCCAGGTAAGAACTTGGTTATATTCAACTGGACGTATAAGAGAATTTAAGTACCTTTATCTGCACTTTTTTTAATAAAAATACAGTATTTAATTTTATTTAAACTGTGTTGAAGGAATATTTAACTCAAGTGGCAGTTATTCTGCTCTTTAGTAACTTGAACTGAAGCTAGTGTGTTATTTGCTAGTGATTACAGGTGTGGGGGTAGCCACATTCTTTGATTTCCTGTCCTTGCCTTTTTAAGTGGTGCATTGTGAAATTTTTATTGCTTAAAACCTCAGCTTTGGCCAGCTAAGAACTTGGTTATATTCAACTGGACGTATAAGAGAATTTAAGTACCTTTATCTGCACTTTTTTAAAAAAAAATACAGTATTTAATTTGATTTAAACTGTGTTGAAGGAATATTTAACTCAAGTGGCAGTTATTCTGCTCTTTAGTAACTTGAACTGAAGCTAGTGTGTTATTTGCTAGTAATTACAGGTGTGGGGGTTGCCACATTCTTTGATTTCCTGTCCTTGCCTTTTTAAGTGGTGCATTGTGAAATTTTTATTGCTTAAAAACCTCAGCTTTGGCCAGCTAAGAACTCGGTCATATTCAACTGGACGTATAAGAGAATTTAAGTACCTTTATCTGCACTTTTTTAAAAAAAATACAGTATTTAATTTGATTTAAACTGTGTTGAAGGAATATTTAACTCAAGTAGCAGTTATTCTGCTCTTTAGTAACTTGAACTGAAGCTAGTGTGTTATTTCCTAGTAATTACAGGTGTGGGGGTAGCCACATTCTTTGATTTCCTGTCCTTGCCTTTTTAAGTGGTGCATTGTGAAATTTTTATTGCTTAAAAACCTCAGCTTTGGCCAGCTAAGAACTTGGTTATATTCAACTGGACGTATAAGAGAATTTAAGTACCTTTATCTGCACTTTTTTTTTTAAAAATACAGTATTTAATTTGATTTAAACTGTGTTGAAGGAATATTTAACTCAAGTGGCAGTTATTCTGCTCTTTAGTAACTTGAACTGAAGCTAGTGTGTTATTTGCTAGTAATTACAGGTGTGGGGTAGCCACATTCTTTGATTTCCTGTCCTTGCCTTTTTAAGTGGTGCATTGTGAAATTTTTATTGCTTAAAAACCTCAGCTTTGGCCAGGTAAGAACTTGGTTATATTCAACTGGACGTATAAGAGAATTTAAGTACCTTTATCGCACTTTTTAAAAAAGAATACAGTATTTAATTTGATTTAAACTGTGTTAAAGGAATATTTAACTCAAGTGGCAGTTATTCTGCTCTTTAGTAACTTGAACTGAAGCTAGTGTGTTATTTGCTAGTAATTACAGGTGTGGGGGTAGCCACATTCCTTGATTTCCTGTCCTTGCCTTTTTAAGTGGTGCATTGTGAATTTTTTATTGCTTAAAAACCTCAGCTTTGGCCAGCTAAGAACTTGGTTATATTCAACTGGACGTATAAGAGAATTTAAGTACCTTTATCTGTACTTTTTAAAAAAATACAGTATTTAATTTGATTTAAACTGTGTTGAAGGAATATTTAACTCAAGTGGCAGTTATTCTGCTCTTTAGTAACTTGAACTGAAGCTAGTGTGTTATTTGCTAGTAATTACAGGTGTGGGGGTAGCCACATTCTTTGATTTCCTGTCCTTGCCTTTTTAAGTGGTGCATTGTGAAATTTTTATTGCTTAAAAACCTCAGCTTTGGCCAGCTAAGAACTTGGTTATATTGAACTGGATGTATAAGAGAATTTAAGTACCTTTATCTGCACTTTTAAAAAAAAATACAGTATTTAATTTGATTTAAACTGTGTTGAAGGAATATTTAACTCAAGTGGCAGTTATTCTGCTCTTCAGTTATTCCCACCCACCCTCCCTGTTTTTGTTTTGGTGTTAATCTTGGTGGTCTTAAAACTGCCCGCCCCTCAGCCTGCCTCTGGGCCCATCTCATTTGCTCACTCAACTGAGTGCAGTGAGATCATATTCTGATTTCAGGCACTCTTACTGTGTACAAAGAGAGAATCTGGGAAACAGACAAAAAAAAATTAAGCTTATTTCCTGCCTTTCCTGTTAAGTGGTATAGACTATTTGTAGGCTTCTAAGCCCCCAGGCCCTTCTGTGTTTGAGGGAAGCCTTCTGGCTTGTTTTTTTTTTCTTATAACTAGCCAGTTTTCTAGTTTCAGCACTCAAATATGTTTCTTTGATCTCAGCACTTGTTCAGATTAAAAAAAAAAAAAAAAAATGTTATCTGCTTTTACTGTACTTGTGTTTCTACCTACTTCATTTTACTTTTGCATCATCTTAAAAATACTCAATTGTATTTATTACTGCTTGGTGTAACTCATTCTAAGCCTTTTGGTTTAAACACTTGGGCTTCGGACCAGTTGTTTTGCACTGAGAGGGTTTGTGGTCTGCACTGTAGTGGCAGAACAGGTAGCTTACATCCTTCTAGGTTGGGAACTGCTGATTGAGGGCTCAGTGTCTGTTATTCTAAAAGTGTATTAATTCTGGTTTAAGCACTTGGGCTTTCAGGCCAGTTATTTTACATTAAGAGGGTTCGTGGTCTGCACTCTTGTGGGAGGAGAGGCTGGACTCTGCCCTTCTGAGCTGGGAATTTCTGGTTAAAGGCTTATAGTGCATGCATATCTGAACTGCTTCTTACCGAAGTTGGTGCGCCTTGTTTGCTGTGGCATAGACTGGATTCAGGCCTGCTGGATCTAGCTTTGTTTGTGTAACTTGAGCACTAATCCAGACATTCTCTAAAGTATTCAATTGTATTTATTACTGCTTGGTTGTAACTTGATTAAAGTGTAGCTATCATTCTAAGTCTTTCGAATTAAGCACTTGGGCTTCAGACCAGTTATTTTACATTAGGAAGGTTTGTGGCAAGCACTGTGGTGGCAGGACAGGTAGCTTTCATCCTTCTAAGTTGGGAACTGCTGATTGAGAGCCCAGTGTCCAAGGGTATTAGTTCTGGTTTAGGCACTTGGGCTTCAGGCCAGTTATTTTACAAGAAGGTTCGTGGTCTGCACTCTTGTGGGAGAAGAGGCTGGACTCTGCCCTTCTGAGCTGGGAATTTCTGGTTAAAGGTTTATAGTGCCTGAATATTTGAACTGTATCTTACTGAAATTGGTACACCTTGTTTGCTCTAGCATAGACTAGATCCAGGCCTGCTGAATCTAGCTTTGTTTATATGCTTGTTGTTTGTTTGCTTGTTATTTCCCTGGAAGCTAATTCCACCTAATATGCAGCTTCTCAGTGCTTCTGTGGATCACTAGTGATATCTGCATTGCTTACTGTACTAGTTCCTTGTTTCACTTGAAAGAAAGTTACTGTTTGTCGTTTTTGCATTTAGTTACTTGTAACACATTGCACTCAAGTTACCTGGCACTTGCTCACTAAAGCAATTATATAAGTCAGCACTAAAAATTAAAAGCACTACACCCTCACCCCCCACTGATTCTTGTTTTCAATTATTAAGGAATTCCCAATATTATTCAAGCATGTCCAAAGGTCAGTTGTCAATCTCCTCTCCGGTCCAGCTGGTGAATCTGGGAATCTTGAGGCAATGTTGTAACTGCCTCATGTACACAGACAACTCTCTCCTCCTCCCACATAAGACAAATACTTGCGAGAGATGCAGCTATTTAGCCAAACTGGAGGCTGAGCTCTCTCAACTCAGGACTGGCAAGACCAGACAGGAGGAGAAGGCAACTACACACACCACAAAACCAGCCTCACATAATGCTACCACACCACTGAATCAAACACATAAACACACAAAGACATACTCGGAGGCTCTGAGTAAAAATTTACCTAAACAGCAGAGGCCTCCAAAGCAGACACCCAAACAACTGCTACCTCAAGACACCCCACAAGCAACACATAAACCACAAAAGCAGTGTGCAAAGCAGTCACAGCCCTTAAGGCCAAATACAACACCAAACATACTTGTCATAGGTGACTCCATAGTCAGATACACTGACGTCCCACTCACCAGGCTGAAAAAGGAGAGGGTCACAGTAAGCTGCCTATCGGGTGCTAGAATCCGCCACATAACACAAGCACTCTGGTCACTCCATGGCAAGTACAAATATGACACAGTCATTGTCTATGCTGGTGTGAACGATCTGAGACGTACCTCCCTGGACTACATGAAAAGAGACATAGAGGAGCTCTCTGATTATGTAGCCCAGGCAGGCATAACCCTGACCCTGAGCAGTATCCTTCCTTCACCAAGAATGATGCCACAATATAGAGACAAGATGATCAGCTTTAACAATTGGCTTAATGTCTGGTGTCATTCAAAGGGGATCCAGTGTCTGTCTGCCTGGGATGACATGCTTGACAAGCCACGCTGCTTCGCAAGGGACGGCTTGCACCTGTTACCCCTGGGATTCCAGATATTGGCTAAGGCTCTTGCCACCCCCATAGTGCCTTTTTTAGGCAAGGCTCAAATTCTAAACCTACCACCCTAGAAAACAAAAATGGGAAGAAACTGAGGATAATGCTGCTCAATGCCAGAAGTCTAAATCTCAAAATGCATGCACTCGAGGCCCTTCTCAGTATGGAGAACATCGATGTTTGTGCTGTAACTGAAACCTGGTTCAAGGCTCCCGAGAGCACCCCGGCACTATTAGGTTTTACCTCATATCATGCGTTCTGGCCCCAAAACCCGGACCACACCACAAAAGGAGGGGGTGTATCCATATTCATAAAGGATACCCACACCTCCAGGTTGGTGGCAACGCAAAGCTCGGAAACCATCCAGGTGCAACTAACCATAGGCAAAACTGCTCTACAAATTGTAGCATGCTACAGGCCACCCTCTCAAACTCAGGAACCCCACACAGCCTTCCTGAAGACACTGGAGGGTATAAATGTATCTCCAAACACCATCATATTGGGTGACTTCAACTACCCGAATATAGACTGGGAACATTACTCAAGCCTTAACTTTCTAGCCCAATGGTTCCTGGAGTTCATAAATTCAAATGCTATGGAACAGCTAGTCACTGTTCCCACGAGAGGAGAAAATATACTAGATCTCATTATCACAAACATGGGGACAAAATGCTCCACACCAGAAGTATATCCCTCATTGGTGAGATCTGATCATAAACTTATCTCACTGGAAATCCACATCCCGCCCCCACCCCAAACAAAAAAGACCACAGTGAAGAACTTCTCTAAAGCAAACTTCACACTACTCAAGACTGGTGTGGTATCCTTCAAGGCCCCTGAGCCAGTAGAACCACAACCCAAGCTGTGGAAGCCCTTACAAATGCCTTCTATGAACACCTCCAGGACTGCATGGATCAGGCAATCCCAAATAAAACCAAGACTCTTTCCACAAAGGGCAAACGTCCAGTCTGG
Source organism: Protopterus annectens (assembly GCF_019279795.1). Classification (NCBI taxonomy): domain Eukaryota; kingdom Metazoa; phylum Chordata; order Ceratodontiformes; family Protopteridae; genus Protopterus; species Protopterus annectens. Next base: position 1,942,814,568 of record NC_056726.1, read on the forward strand.
TGGACCCCAGCCATTAACAAACTTTACAATAAGAGGAGAAAGCTATTACATGATAGAACAAAATCCATAAAAGGGAAGGCACCCCTGATCATTATTAGTAAAAAAATACGAGCACTCATAAAATCAACTAAGGCCAATTTTGAGAGAAAAATTGCCATGGATTCAAAGGACAATCATAAGGCCTTTTTCAGCTATGTTAGGAACCTGGGTGGAAACTCCCAGATATGCTCAGAATTAGTCCAAAATGATACAAAAATCACTGAACCCACAGACATTGCCAACATACTGGCAGACAGGTTCAGTGCAAACTTCACCCCCCTCTCCCCCCCTAAAGGAGAGATAACTATCCCAGCAGAGAGTAGCCTCCCAGACATCTCAAATGCGCAGGTGAAAGCTGCTCTCTCTAAAGCTAAAAACACAGCATCAATGGGACCGGATGGTGTCCCCGGCTGTGTGCTACACGAGTAAATTAGGAATTAAACCCGCACATAAGGCAGCTGTTTAATCTCAGCCTTACCACAGGATACGTGCCGAAGGAGTGGTGTACGGCAACTGTGGTCCCACTCCACAAAGGCGGTGCCTCTACGGACCCTGGTAATTACCGCCCCATAAGCTTAACAAGTCTAGTCTGCAAAGCTATGGAGAGGATCATAATGGAGCTCATAAACAAAGATATAGGGGACTTGCAGACATTGGACCCAACCCAGTTTGGCTTCGTCAAGGGCAGATCATGCCTTTTGAACTTGGTCGACTTCTTCGAAACAGTCACCAAGGCCATTGATGAGGGAAAGGCAGTCCATACAGCCTACCTTGACCTTGCAAAGGTTTCGACACAATACCCCACTCGGGTATTGTAGAAAAACTTACCAGCTTAAATGTAAACCCATATGTCACAAGATGGGTTGCAAACTGGCTTAAGGACAGAACCCACAGGGTTAGAGTTGCTGGCGCTATGTCAGACTCCAAGCCGGTCACAAGCGGTGTCCCACAGGGCTCGGTCCTTGGCCCCCTATTGTTCGGCATCTACTTCTCAGAAGTACAGGCCAACATGGGAGGACTTTGGCTGACAAAGTTTGCAGATGACTGCAAACTGGGCGCCATAGTGGAAAGTGCATCGGACACGGATATCCTTCAGAAGGGACTCACGGAAACAGATATCTGGTGCCAGAGCCATGGCCTGAAGTTAAATGCCAAAAAATGTATAGTCATACCCTTCGGGAAAAACAAGGTAACCCCAAGCTACCATATAGGTGGCAATCCACTAAGCACAGAAGAGGTTATCAAGGACCTGGGGACCCAGGTTGACAGTGGCCTTTCTTTTGACATGCACGTTGCTAAAGTGGTTAGAAAGACCTTCTACATTGCCCACCTGATCATGAAGGGATTCACATCCAGATCTAGTGAGGTCATTGTTCCCCTGTACTCTTCACTTATCAGACCAATGATCGAGTACAATGCCCCATTCGGGATGTATCGTACCCGACATCTGCAGCAATTGGAGAGACCCCAAAAGTTCCTCACCAAAAGGATAAAGGGACTCCAAAATCTGTCATATGCTGCCAGATTGAAGAAACTCCAGCTCTATTCAGTTGCATACCATCTGCTCAGAGGTGACATGTGCCTGACATACAAGGCCATGTCCAACCTGGAATTAATGGACATGCTCCACCTCAAAAAATCCAAATCCACCAAAACCACTAGAGCAAGTGACTTAAACCTTAGCACGGATATAAATAGGATGTGCTGGAGGGATAGATTTATCACTCAGAGACTCCCTATGCTGTGGAATAAAATCCCGGTCCATTTGAGGCAGAGCACCTCGCTGGCTCTGTTCAAGAGAAATCTTGACCTGTGGATGGGAGATCGTAGGTTTATCCCGGGAATCATCTCTGTGTCACTGCTGGACAGAGGCACAACAAACTAATGGGCACAGTATTTTTTCATATAAGGGGTGGCGTAAGTCACAAAAATGTGGGCTAGGCTTATAAATGCCTTAGGGCAGATAGCCTAGTATAAACCTATGAACCTATAAGATCCTTTAATATGACAAGGCAAAGTTAAAATCATCTTGAAAAAGCTCGCAAGTGGTCGAGTGAAAGCGCTTGGAAGAGACTGTGATTTTATCTTTGCCTTGTCATATTAAAGGATCTTATTGGAGACCTAGCAGCTGATTGATTTCTTCTACTGCTTATTTTGAAAGCCTTTGTGTACTTGCTTCCGGGTCCTGTGGTGCCAAGTGGTTTGCATTCGAAACATGTATGCATGTCATTGCCCACATCAGCAGATCACATGTCATACTACATGTGATTGTCAAGGTCATATGCCACACATGAGGTAGGTGTACTGTTAACCTGTGCTGGTCTATATGGTGTAACACAGGGATGTATGCTAACTACTACTATGACTGTGTAATTTGCATGCCTTCTGCTATGACACATGCATGCTGTTGTGTGCAACCCAGGGATGTATGATAACTTCCACTATTATTGTCTGCGCTGCATGCCATCTGCTGTATCACATGCATGTTGCATGCCTTCTTTCATATCACATGCACGTCAGGTGCCATAGCATGTGTCTGTGTGTGTGTCTGTGTGTGTGTCTGTGTGTGTCTGTGTGTGTGTGTCTGTGTGTGTGTGCCTGTGTGTCTGTGCGTGTGTGTCTGTGTGTGTGTGTGTGTGTGTGTGTGTGTGTGTGTGTGTGTGTGTGTGTGTGTGTGTGTGTGTGTGTGTGTGTGTGTGTGTGTGTGTGTGTGTGTGTGTGTGTGTGTGTGTGTGTGTGTGTGTGTGTGTGTGTGTGTGTGTGTGTGTGTGTCTGCGTGTGTGTGTCTGTGTCAATTGTATAGATTGTAATGTACAGTTCTTGTCTGCCCCTCACAAGTGATGTAGGTGCATTCCCCTCCTGCGGCCCATCTGATGTTAGTGTCCCCACAGACTCTAGCAGTGATGATGAATATATGATTGAGGCACAGACAGGGTTCTCAGGGCTGAATCTGTACCATTGGTTGCCATTCCACCTATATCCCCCTCATCCCTGCACACAGTTCTCATGCCTACACATACCCCATGACCAGTGGCCATAGTGGAAGGACAGTTGGCGTGTGGTAGCTTGGAAAAGAAAAGTGTGGGGGCTATGGAAGGTGTGCTTGCACACCATGGTGTCAGCCAACTGACTGGTGATGCCCCACAGAGGCACGTGGCCAGTGCTGCTCATAGGAGGACCTCTGGCCAACATGCCCCTGCAAGACAGAGCACAGCAGCTGGTGTCACCAGACACATGTTTCAGGCTGTAATGGAGGCACAGGCATGCGCTGAATGGCACAACAGAGAAGATCAGAGGCTTCAGAGGGCTGATGTCCATTCTTTAAACAACAACATCCAGGTAATGGTAAATGCACAACAGCAGATTGCTGAAGTTTTGGATAGATGATTGGGTGATATGGTTGGAGTCCTTGACCATGGCATGACAATCCACGAGCGTGAGCTGTCTGTGTTGGGACATCTGATAGGAGTGAGGCATTGGGCATGTGGATGTAGGCCTGCTACATCACCTGTTTCAGGTCTTCATGAATGAGCTACCTCACATTCCCACTCCCATAGTGGCAGTAGCAGTAGCAGTGTAGCTGGAGCTGTGCTGTCCACACCATGACACAGTAGGCTATATGCACGTGGCCCTGGATGGTCTCAACAGGGACACAGTTCCAGTGGACATGTGTCATCAGACAGAACCCAATCTGAACCTTTGCCTGGTAGTGCCCATGCAACCCCTGGCAGGCACAGGTCACGTGGCCGTGGCCGGACACCGTGAACTTTAAAACCTGGCCTGTACAGTCTGCAGCTGTCAATAATACCCCTGTGTAGGCCAGACACATGCCAGAACTGTGTGCATACATACATGCGCACACCGGAAACATATGTAGGGCACCACAACACACACATGCATAACATCCACACACGCCCAATTAGATCAACGGCCCTAACCCACACATGTGATGTCATCCAATGGTGCAGCCTAAGACTCTGGAAAACATTATCACTCTGTGCATATGATGATGAATGTGCCACATACCTGTCATCCACACCATCGGTGCAGGGACATGCTCATATGGTCTGATGCACAGGGTGAACAGACTAGGAAGATAAGTGTAGATTACAATTCTTGTGTACTGTTGACAGTCAGCAGACATACCATGTAGTACAGGTGTACAATGCATTTCGTACTGTTCACAGTATGTGTCTTGTGTAACAACAGTAACTGCATGTTGGTCATGATGTTCTGCTTTCCTCCTTCAGGTCTAATTGCACGTGCCAGTGGATGTCAGTGTATGCAGTTAGTGTCCCATATGTAAATGTGGACTACTCACAGATATGTATGAAAATACCAGCATGCACTTTGTAGCTTCCACATCACAGTTAGAATGTCCCACGTTCCAAACACGTCTACTGATCCAAGAGCATGATAGCTGTGTATTAAGCTGCTGTGGCTACAGATGTGACATCCATACTGGATGACATCACAGGTACAGTTACATGGAGTGGTAAGGTAAGAGAGCAGTCTAGCTGATGACAAGGGTAGAGGCCAGTGGGAAGTGTGATGCCTCATTGGGAAGCAGTAATACACATTCCCATGACAGGATGCAAACATAGAACTGCACCCACACACTCAGGTATTGACACACATGTATTCAGTGACACAGTAATACACTCACACACTCACAGATTCACCAACACAGTAACACATACTCACACACACAGTTGCTACTGTTGAGGTGAGGACCCCTGACTATGTGCCAATCATCATTACAGTACTGTGCACCTACATGACGTGACACAGAGAATACACATGTACAGGTAGTCAGTATAGCCTAAGATCGGGGACATCAACATGGATAGTAGATTGCATCACCTGGATGGGGGGAGGGGGCTTATCAGTTCACTATGGTAACATACATCCTCACTCCAGGGACCAGACAGCCATACATGCACACACACACACACACACACACACACACACACACACACACACGCACACACACACACACACACACACACACACACACACACACACACACACATGCACACACACATAAATACACACACTGTGGCATTCACTATTGAATACACCTATGTCACTCACATGCAGATACCTCACATGTGTGAGATACACACCCCTGCCTATGTCCTGCTTTCTACATTGCAGTCTGTACAGATGTCTACAACAGTGTACAGGAGAGTGAGTAACAATTAATATGTATTGCTCACCATACGTGACATATATGGACACACACACGCAACCACACATGCCAGTACTGTGAATCAAACACCTGCCTATCTCATGATATGTATGACAGACTTACAGCAGTATTGCACACGTTACAAAGTGTACTGATGCTTCCTTTGGCAACTGTGCTAATATATGCACACGGGAGGTCTTAACTATTACAGGTGTCAAGTTATTTACCTTCGGTGTCACCCTGACTGCTGTCTATGTTGTGTGTGTTGCCCTTCAATTAACTAAACCATTGTTTGCTGGTTACATGTTATTGTAGGACTGCTTGTGACACACCTGTGAGCAGTCCTCAGCAAACATCCATCGACAAAGATGCCCCACCACTTAGTTATGTCCACACATCTGTCCATACCTGAGGTACATCTTTCCGTACTTTCAGCATATCACCATATATAGTTGGCAATGTTGAGGCTATATTGCAAATGCATGATGTACTAAGACACACGTCACCTGCATACATCAGCAACTGCACACGCATGGTATCTGAATGCACACCACTACATGTACATGTATGTAGGTCCTACAATCCTGTCATTTGGGCATGTTTGTAGGCCTTGCAATTGGTTCATAGGTTCATAAGTTGGTACTAGGCTATCAGCCCTAGGGCCTATACAAGCTTAGCCATAACAATTTCCTGGCTATTTCTTCCCACACTATTTAATTCCCTGGACCCCTGTCTAGCAGGGCGGCTGATGTGATCCCCGGGGTGAATTTCCTTTCTCCCATCCAATCATCAAGGTTCCTTTTGAAGAGGGCCAAAGAGGCACTCTGCTTGACATGTATGGACAATCTATTCCAGAGTCTGGGGAGTCTCTGAGTCATAAACCTATCCCTCCAGCATGTTTTGTTTATTGTGATGTAATAGAAGAAGTACTTATAAATGTGGGGCCTGTGAGTATTGTAAGTTTATTATAGATACTCCCTCAGTTTCACTTGGACCTAACCAAATAGTGGTTAATTTTGTGGCAGGTACATGTACCTCTAAAGGTTTGGTATATTTAGCTGTATGTCAGACGTGTGGTCATTTTTATGTCAGAAAAACAGAAAGGCATTTGAGTAGGAGAATTTATGAGCACATGTATAACATTTCGAAAAAGGATGACAATAGTGCCTTATATAAACATATTAAGGCTAACAATGTGGACCACTGTTTTAGATTTGGCATTCTGGAAATTGTGATTAGGAATTTTAGGGGGGGGTGACTGGGGTAACCAGTTGCTTCGGGCAGAGGTTAGATGGCAGTTAAGGTTAAATGCCACAGTTTTACCAGGTTTAAATGAACACATTAGTTTAAAACCTGAATTGAGGCACCGAGCAACACAATTTTGATTAATTGTTTTAATGTACTAATATTTCATACTCTGACAACTTTATTTTTTAAAATTGGTTTTAGAAAATGTAGCTCACATAAAAAGTTGATAAGAGAATAATTATATATTAGAAATACTGTTTTTGTATGATGAGTTTTAAGTTTTCAGGTTTTTGGAAAAAACACTGTCACTTTAATTATTAATTGTTTTTTCTTAATTGATGTATTAGGTATATATATATAAACGGTTTCAGTATCCATTATTAACTGTTCTGATAAAGTCTATCGACGAAAGCACTTGACCTGTTTTGTGGATTATCACTACACAGTGGATTATTGATCTGCTTTTGTGGATAAAATTTGCACAGTCAACTATTTTACGTGGATCGAATAAAAGTGTTTTTTAACTTGTGGTCGTAGGTTATTAGCTCAAGGAGTGGTTCGTTGAACGTTGTTTATTGTGATGACAAGGTTTAGATCCCTGGAGTGTGTGGCTCTGAGGGATTGGGATTTCTTTAAGTGTAGCATGTCCAACAGCTCTGGGTTTGACATGGCCTTGTATGTTAAGCAGAGATCGCGTCTGAGTAGACGATATGCGACAGAGCATAGCTGGATTTTTTAAGGCGGTCAGCATAGGGCATCTGCTTTAGGCATGTGATTCTTTTAGTGAGGTATTTCTGCGGCCTTTCCAGTTGTTGCAGATGTCTTGAGAGGTACATACCAAATGGGGCATTGTATTCTATAATGGGTCTAATGAGGGATGAGTACAGTGGGACAATGACCTCCTTTTTTCTGGATGAAAAGCCCTTAGTAATGAGGTGTGCCACATAGAAGGATTTCCTGACTGTTGTGGCAATGTGGTTATCGAAGGTGAAACCACTGTGGACATGTGAAATGACATAAATGACACATGGACTGTTGTATGATATGATAGGTGTAATGGGTGACCAGTACAGAGGGAATGTTACCTCTGTCAACATTGATATCACACCTTATGTACTGTTAGCATTCAGCAGCCATGGACCTACATTCCATGTGCATGTGTGTAATGGCTGTAGCTAACTGTCTGCACAAAGGATAACAGCTATGCTATTTACATATATGTTGTATGTGTGTGGCATGTACATGTCCAGGGCAGGTACATGTATGTCATATCCAAACATGAGGGTGTTTACTGGTGTAGAGCAACAGTCGTCTGCTAATGCTGTAAATAACCAAGGGCCCCCTGGTATGTGTACAGCTGACCTGGTTACAGACAGTGGTACCATTGCATTGCATAACATATGATACAGCTGTGTCAGTACATGGGTACTCTGCACAGTTGATGTAGAGCTTGGTACAGTCCACTGGTCAAGGGTCACATGGTGGTGTACTATTATATGTCCTACCACATGTATGGATGAGTGGTGGTGGTCCGAGGGCATGGTGGTGTCTGAGGGTTACATCCTAGAATGCAGCATTTGACACTGTGTCCTGCACCTGACTCATCTGTGATGCCTTTTGTGGAAGTACCGGTCAGTACATGTGAGTGGCCTTTATGTGTGTGGTGACACCACCACCACCTGGAGCGGTCTGTACCTGTGTTATGGCCCACATGTCTGGTTCTGAGGTATATGGTGGTACTGCTATTGTGCACTACAGAGCCTTCAGCCAGGTGTTCCTCACTGCACAGATGTCAGTACTCCCCATTGTTGGATCTACAGTGAGCAGCTGTGATTACGGATGCTACACATCTAGCACTGGTTAGCATAAGCATACAATGCAGTTGTCCTCTAGGTGTCAGGGTGTTATCCTGTGTTTAGGACATTTGCCTTGGAATGGCACTATATAGGCGAATGCGACTTAGGTATTATCCCCACTCCCTTGAATCATGGATGCATGTGATATGTGACAAAGGCCTGTCTACTTTCAGTCATGTCGTCCCAGAATGACAAACACTGGACAATCTCGTAATTACAGCAAGACACTGGCTCATTGTGTTGGTCAAGCAGTTGCCACTCCTAGCAAGACATCACTGCAAGTGGTAGTATTGTGCTTGGTATAGAATGGTACATCTAAGGTGACAGACAGCAGCAAACGTTGTGTATAAGACCAGTGTCAGATATATGTAGTGCAGCGTTCCTGCTAACAATGACAACTACTAACACCAGAGTCCATTACAATGTGTTCTTTATGTCTAACTGTAATAGCATGGCCACTGTGTTCTTCCCTGTTTAAAATCAGAGTGCATCCCAGACAGCCCTGTGCTACTAAGTGTATGAGCATGCCCAGTATACCTTGTGTAGATGGACACAGTTCATTCCGAACAGCCCTGTGCTACTAAGTGTGTGAGCATGCCCAGTGACATCTTGTGTTGGTTATGTGCCTCTATGTGTATGGGCATTGCCGTTGTAACCCTGTATAGTGATAGTAGTTGTCCATTCCACAGATGGGCATACTCCAGGTCAGGATGGATTCTTACTTTAAACACACAGGTTCACAGGGATGTACATCTTAACTGCCAGCATCCCTGTTGATGTCTGCATTCCTAGAAGGTCATAATGACAGCCGTGAAATGTGTAGTCTGTGTGGCGTGACTCGTAACTATGTAGTATTGTAATAGTGATCTGTAGATAGGCAGGTGTTCTGTTCCCACCACTGATGTGTGTGTGTTTGTCCCCATCTGCCTGAGGACTGAATAATGCTTTTAGACTGCTCACACTCCATACAATTCCTATACCCACCTTTGGCAAGGCTGATGATGTCACCCACCTAGAAATACACCTCCATGGAATACTATGACCCAGTAATGCCGCTAGCGCATTCTGTAACTGCGTAATGCTGTAGTGTGATAAAGTAGTTAGGTCAGTGTTCTAATCCCAGACTTGCCAAGTGTGTGTGTGTGTGTGTGTGTGTGTGTGTGTGTGTGTGTGTGTGTGTGTGTGTGTGTTTGTCCCTGTCTGCCTGAGGACTGAATAATGCTTTTAGACTGCTCACACTCCATACAATTCTTATACCCACCTTTGGCAAGGCTGATGATGTCACCCACCTAGAAATACACCTCAGGAAGTGCCGAGACCCAGTAATGTCAGTAACATGTTCTGTAACTGCGTAATGCTGTAGTGTGATAAAGTAGTTAGGTCATTGTTCTAATCTCAGACTTGCCAAGTGTGTGTGTGTGTGTGTGTGTGTGTGTGTGTGTGTGTGTGTGTGTTTGTCCACATCTGCCTGAGGAGTGAGTAATGCTTTTAGACTTCTCACACTCCATAGAATTCCTATACTCACCTTTGGCAAGGCTGATGATGTCACCCACATAGAAATACACCTCTGAGAGTGCTGTGACCCAGTAATCTTGGTAGCACATTCTGTAACTGCGTAATGCTGTAGTGCAATAAAGTAGTTAGGTCGGTGTTCTAATCCCAGACTTGCCAACTGTGTGTGTCTGCCTGCATGAGGCAAGTACAGTGCTTTGTAGAGTATGCACTCTATGTACAAATCACATGACCACCTTTGTCAATCCTGCTGTTTTCACCCACCTAGGTATACACCTGTAGGTGTGCTGTAACCCAGTATTCGCTGTAGCATGTGCCCTAAAAGCGTATTGCTGCAGTGTGATACAGTAGGTAGGGGTTAGTATACAGGACATGGCAAGTGTGTGTGTGTTTGTCTGTCAGAGCCTGTGTAGAGGTGGCTGTGAGTGTCTAACCACTGGACATGTTGGGGAGCAGATTTTGTAGTTTTCCTATATGGTGTCTGTCTTATGACACATTGGCCATCTCACGAAGAGTACAGCTGTCAGTCAGCCATGGGACTGTGTTGGCAAGCCATACCCCTACATCTGGCAAAAGGCCTGGTGAACAAAGTATGCAGCCCTACTAGTACCCAGTATATGTCCTGCACCCATGTGCCATGCACAAACATACTTGCCTAGGATATCCCGCTATGTTGCTAGTACCATGCACATTGATGACAGATAGCAGGCATGGTGTGAATGCAGTGAGTTGCAGAGGACATGGCACCCTGTACAGCAGTACAATAGGCACATATTTGCGGACATTGTGCCTTCACAATGTTCTCCACTGGATGCCTGCAACATATGTGGTGTCATCAAATGTAATCCACAGAGGCCATACTATACCATACACTTGTGCCCTGCATAGACCAATGCCACTGACACCAGGGAATACCTGTATCATACTATCAAAGCAGGTGCAGGGTCGACCTGCTCACTATAAGCAGGTTTTGCCACACCAGGCCAGTATTGGCATATCATGGGATAACAGTCTGTGTACACAACATGTGCCTGCAAAACCAGGTACACCTGTACATGTCACTGTACAGTATTGTGGGACATGCACATCCCAGGCAATGTCCATGTGAAAGACTATCAAACACAGGCATGGCATGCATTGCAAAGCTATGGCCATACACATTGATAACCAGGATGTCAGGGCAGATCATGCAGTAGCCATCTGTGTGGGACATTGCAGACACTACACTCCTGTACTGTACTGCACACCATTGTCGGGTGACGCGATGCCAAGGATTACCCCTCAACCAGCTTTGTACAGCCATCTTGCACAGCCAACCACTACACACCCATGAAGCAATGCATACATGCATGTCAGTACTGGCACCTTGTGTCTGCGTGTGGGTTATGATGCTCCCAACCACAGTCACTCCCAGTATAATCCTCATTGGCATACCAACAGATGTCAAACACTTTCACATGCCCTAGCCCATAGAACCTCCACATATCCCCTGTGGTGCATGCAGTCCTGTGCATTACTGCAGTGTGGCAAACTAAGTAGTTAGGTTGTGTATTTGTTGCCCGGGCAAAGAGTGTCAATGCGAGTCCATTAGAGAGTGTGGTTGTGGTGACAATGGCATCCGTTCACGTGGACAGCCATGTGTGCCACACCTAATGTATGTCTACTATATCTCTGTTGCAGATGTCACTCACCTACACACATATATGTTCTTACAGCACAGCAGCATGTCACCTTTGTGGCACATGTAGTAACGTCATGCACATGTAATAGTAATGACTAGTCAGTCAGGGGTTTGACTCCTGTACTTTTAGGTGTGTGACAGACGATGCTTAGGGTTAAGTCTCCAAGCCCTTCTCTGGTGTACTTTGCCTGTCCCACCCACACACTATCTGGTGGATGTGGAGATGTACACCTGCTCAGCAGCAGCATGTATATTGTATGTGATGGGGATGATCAGGTGATGGCCTCTGCACTATTGCAGTCCTCCTCTAGCTGATTGCATGTGGAACAGCTGTGATGGTATTCCCATAGCCATTTGCATGATAAACACAGTACACTATCGAGGAAAAACATGTTGGTATTTGGCCATGACAGTCGCTGTGAGTGGTACCTGGATGTGGTGTTCTGAAACGGCATCACAGATGATATCTGGATGTACCTCAAACATAATACACAGTGGTAAATAGCCTAAAGACAGGAGGGTGATGTGCCACACATGACTACAGCATGTAAGTGTAGCTATGCTGCATTGAAACTACTGCCTGTTTAACATGTTATGTGTTGTAATGGCTATTCTGCATGTTTTAATACAGACATGACAGTACTTTTTTCATGAGGAACCCCCATCTATAGGGCCATCTGTGAACTGGTCAGTGTGTGGAACCATTTGTTTCCTGTGTTACAAACTGAACACACATCTGTGCACAGCAGGAGCATAGTGTGAGGATTGAAGACAGGACATGATGATAGTAATGTGTTACTGCCATCGCATCCCTGACTGGACATATGTCACATGAAACAGTGGTATGACAGACACTGTCTGGGGTTCCCAGTGACAAGCCAATAATGGACAACTGTTCATAGCTGCGGTCACACGTCTACTACATATTGTACAGATGGCATGCAGCATATATGCATGTGTTGTGCTCCCTTGGCAAATGTATACCATCTGTTGTGTTGGGTTGATGGTGATATCTATGCATACTGTTTGTATGCTGTTGTCTATCACTAAGCCATATGTGGGTTTAAACTGCAACACCACAGGCTGAATGGGTAGGGAGTTCCCGGCAGAACCTCCTGTCCCACTTCAGCTGACCATGGCACCGGGCGCTAGAATATCTAGGGCCCAGCCTTGGACATCAACTTCTATTGGCTCTGCACCATCTTCTGATGGTACCACCACTGAGGATGGGGCATGTTGCCCCTGGAGCAGGGCCAGACAGGTACATGTCTGCTATCGTGCAGTCCCGGACGTGTTGCATTGGGGGCTCACTAAGGGGTTCCAAAGCCAGATACGCAAGCTCAAGGGCAGAGTGTCACATTTACAGGGTGATGCTGCCCCTCCTGGACAGCCCCCAGCACTGCCTCCTTTGCAGCTGTTTAGGTGCAGTGGCAGCTGCCCATGACTGGGGACCTCTGTCCCACTGTTCCCATGGGCTTGTGAATGCCAAACACCCATCCCCGTCTGAGGTGTATCCCCCCACATGTGTCATATACCAACCCTGTATGCTCTCTTGTCTGTGACCCTACCCTACCTATCCTCCATGGCCATACCTACTCTCCTTCCCCCACATCCAACCCTCAGCCTATGGAAACATAAGGCCATTCAGCTCCTAGGACAATATCTGCCCTATACATAGCTGTCCATTTCACACACATGCCCACTGGACACATGTAACCCTTGTAATATGCATCACAACATACTCCTGTTATCCTCACCCCTGTCTCTCAGGTGCACGATCCTGGTATGCACATCACTCCTAAATGGTCCAGGCACACGTGATGAGGATGACCCCATTGTACACACAACACTATGGGTCCCTCTATGGTTACTCCATTCATCTTTATCATGATGATGATGTTGCACACAGCACCTTGCAAGGGTACTGTTCACACATAATGATTGGACATGTACTGTTGTGTTAATATACATTACATGCACATAGTGATGTATACGGCCAATGTACAACTGTTTGCATGTATGAATGACACATGTCTGCCTGAGGGAGTCTTGAGATTACATAGACCAACACCACTACATAATACAGGTGTCGCTGGTGTTTCCCGTTTCATTCATTTGTAATGCTTTGTTGCCACATGGTATGTTCCTGATATATCTCTACATATGTATGTACCTATATGTTGGACATAAACACTCACATATACATCTACATGATGGGATACATTCCTATACTGTTGAATGACTGTGCTATATGATATGTTTGTGGTACTGTCCGTTGTCTGTATATCTGCCATGGCGTATTGGTAAATCACATTAGCTGTGTGTGCAGGGTCCTGGTTCTGAGCCTTGCAGAGGATGTTTATTTGGTTGCAGGGCAGAACAAGGCCATTGGATACGGGGGGAGTAAGGCACATTAAAGAAGTTGTGAGCGGGTGTGCGTGGCTTATGTGGTGTTAAGCAATGCTAACCTCTGGTTACAGCTTCTTAAACTCGGTTAGCCTCTACATTGCTTTACCAGTGCAATACTCACATAATGGCAGCCAAACAGGCTTACACCCGCTCGCTCCTGCACTTGCAAATGCACCAGAATTGGTGCTTGCATCTGACACTCACCCCTGAGTGGGAGCAAGGACCACAATATTACCTTGTGATGCCTATTACATCAGAATACATGCCTACAGTATCAGGAATGGCAGCCCATTAGGCAACGGCATGCTGTTCGACTGTACGGAATCGGCGGCCTGTCCAGTGATTTGATCATATTATTTGTGTGTTCCTCTTACAATCTGCTCCCATCTGGCTGATACATGGGAACCGAGACTCTTCAATATAGACAAGTAAATGGGTTTTGAGACCCACATCCATCAGCTGAGGCATGCTACCGCATACCTATTATAGGGTTGCCAGCTTTTCAATTGCCCAAGGTGGGACTAAGGGACCTTTATGTAGAAACGTCAGATTTTGCAGGGCAAAACATACCCACAGCCATTACAAAGGAAAGTACTTCACTGTTTTGCCTAAATAAAAACTTATTCTTGTAGCATTATAGTTGCTTATACTGTTTCTTATAACAAACATTTAGGTGTTTCAGATACAAAATAATTGTTTTATGCAACTACTACAGACAATATAGGAAATCTTTGTCCTAAAATCTCAGGACATTTGCCATAATTTCAATTATTTTGCAGGACGCAACTGCCCAAAAGGAAGTGTCCCTCGCAAAGGTGGACAGGTGGCAACCCCAACCTTTTATTCTATCATCTTTCTAAGGTAGTCGGCGGAATATGTGCTTTCTGTCACTATCAGACCTCTCATATGAATGGGGAAGAATGAACACTGAATCAGGGACACTGCATAACAACATCAGGGACACATTTAGAAGTTTGGTGCTATTAACCTGACACTTTGACAGACACAGAGCATATGTATTCATACACATTGTCTGAGGTACATGCTGTTTATGACTCTTACATGTTGTCATTATTCATTACATGTATTCCACCACCTTTCCTCCTAATATCACTAGTTCTAGGAAGGTTTAGGTGGGACAGAGTTAGAATCTGAGTCGTAATCACGGACGTCCCTGGTAATCGGGGACAGTTCAATGGTATGGTCTCTATGTGTTCCCCCAATGGTTTACGGACTATCCAGTGGATGTGCTCTTAGGGTTTGGGAGGTATGGTCATCTGCTATGCCCACATCAGAATATTACTTACATCCACGGGGCGGTCCTAATATGGCTCTGCCAGCCAACACCTGCATGCCTAGGCCCATAATCGCATACCCATAGTTCCCCTACCTGTCACTCCTCTACAGCACTCATCCTTCATCCTTACTGTGGGTGCAGGTGGGGTATAAACACACCACTACACACTGCCCACTCACCCCATGTCAGGACACATGTCATACGTTGTGTCGACCCATGTGTTATCAGGCTTGCACAACCTACTGGTCCATCTACATCTACAGCCTGGTCGCATAAATTATTACAGGGCCTGGCTCCAATCACTAATTTTTGGTGTCCCACAAGGGACATCAATGTCCATGTTTCAAGTGTCGACCTTGCAGATCTCTCCCACTGGTAGTTTACTGCCGGTGGTCTGGGAAGCAGTGGTGTATTTACCTTTATTGCATGTCTGTATGTCTCACCAGCCTAGCTGGGGGGGTGTGGGGTACATGTTTGTTATTGGACCTCCCACCAACATATGCCCTGCCTGTGAACATATGTTACCCATAACTGCTGTATCATATCCTAGGTATATACATGTGAATATTTACTGTAACATATATATATATATATATATATATATATATATATATATATATATATATATATATATATATATAACTAAAATTAACCGCACTCAAAAAAATTGAACGAAGAGAAGAAACTTTAACTAAGAAATGAACTTCGTGACAATAAAAGCATTCAATAAAATAGTAAATAACACCAACAACTCTTGTAGAACTTTAGCGCTTTCGTCTTATTTATTATCAAGACTTCTTCAGAAAGACATGTTTCATAAGTATGAGCAACCATTTTCACTTCCTTTATATACATTAGTTCTAGCAGGCCATTTAAATTAACAACAGTTCCTTTCCAATAGAAAAGTGTGAACAAGCAGGTGCTGTGTGCATTTTCATTAACATTACAATTGCAGTTACATAAGGCAAATTGGTCAGACAGTAATAGCCTTGTGGTGCCGTGTGCATACTAAAAGGGATAGTGTGCAAAAAGGGATCGTGTGCAAAAAGGGATCGTGTGCAAAAAGGGATCGTGTGCAAAAAAGGGGAAAAAAGGGACTGAGTGCAAAAAAAAAAAAAAAAAAAGGTTGGGGGTGGGGGGGACCAGGAAAGATGACAGTCATGCTGTGATGATTCTAATATAAACACGTAACTTATGAGTGTTTGCCTCCAAAGGTGAGTAAAGAAGGGAACGGAGGAAGGTGGAGGAGTCAGGTAGAGAGTCCTACTATGCTTTGGCATCGGTGTGTGTGTAGAGAAATGTGTGGGTATGCCACCTGATGGGGAGTGGGAGGAATGCGGTGTGGACTTGAGGGGGACTGTTAGGGGGCCGCCCATGACAAGGAGCCTATGAATAACAGTGTCCCCCAGAAGACTGTCAGTGCAGATGGTACCACCCGTGGGCTGGTTTGGGTGGTATCACCCCTTGAATGGCTGCGTGAAAATGTGAGATCGGGGGGTATAGTTGGTGGGGTCAGCGGGGGCTAGCCTGGTGATTGGGAGCATGTGTGTAGGGGTATGGGGAGTCAAAGTAGAGAGAGTGGGAGCATGTGTGCAGGGGGTATGGGCGAGTCAAAAGTCAGAGAGAGAGAGAGAGAGAGGAAACACATTATATTCACTTGCACAGTTGTAAATCCATAAACACATTAAATCTACTTGCACAATTCTTCAAACCCTCTTGCACAGTTCTTCAAACCCTATCACATTTCAATCTCTATACCATTTAAGTGCACATTTAATGTTCAGTGTCTCGTTGAGTCCTGGATAGACATCAGCTCTCAGTTCTATCTGCCATTTTAATTCCCGGACTTGCAGGAATGTGTCCATGTCCCCTACAAATTCTGTTATTTTTCCAGCACTGTGAATTTGAATCCTGTGAAGTTTGGGCAAATAGTACTGTGTTTAGCCAAGGCATTCAAACTGTCCTGTTTGTGTATTGCTGCAGTGTGTTCTTTAATACGGCTACTCAGCTTCCTGTTCGTTTTGCCGATATAGAAATTCCCACAGTGTTCGCAGAAAGCACAGTAGACTACATTTTTTGTGTTGCAGTCATAGTGGCCATGTAGACCGACAGTTCTGTTGCAGTGCGGGAAGGTGACATTGTTGTTTTTTCGTATGTGTACACAGGCAACACACTTGCCGCAGTCAGACATTCCAGGTTCTCTCGATACTTCGCTCTGTGGGGATGGGCTTTTATTCCTCTCAAATGCACCACCAAAAGAAGAGGTTCGTTTGAAACAGAAGTTTGGGGATGTCCCAAGTAACTTTGTCAGACCTTTTTCTCCTCCCAAGATGTCCCAATTGTTGGTGAGGACCCTCTGATTCCAAACATATCGGTGGAAATTGGAAGGGAAACTTGACACCAGTCCTTTTGTTCGGTCCATTCTGTGCCCTTGCTGTGAATCCCTTTTCCAGGATTGGTGGGTACCTGGAGTGTCTGTGCTGTATGATCTCTTGGAACAGGTTGTCCACTAGATACTCTGGGTATTTTCTTTCTAGGAACAAGTTTCTGAGGTAAAAACCTTCCTTGATGAAAACCTCGTCCCTAAAAATGAGTCTGGATAACCGGATGAATTGTCCTTTTACAATATTCTTTTTCATGAAATGGGGATGCTGGCTGCTGAACTCTAGATAGTTATTCCGGAAAGTGGGCTTGCGGTAGATGTTGGAGTCAAACTGTCCATTTTCCGGGTCTATAGTGAGGTGGATATCCAGGAATTGAGTGGTGGTTCACTCATAAGTTACGTGTTTATATTAGAATCATCACAGCATGACTGTCATCTTTCCTGGTCCCCCCCCCCCCCAACCTTTTTTTTTTTTTTTTTTTGCACACAGTCCCTTTTTTCCCCTTTTTTGCACACGATCCCTTTTTGCACACAATCCCTTTTTTGCACACGATCCCTTTTTGCACACTATCCCTTTTAGTATGCACACGGCACCACAAGGCTATTACTGTCTGACCAATTTGCCTTATGTAACTGCAATTGTAATGTTAATGAAAATGCACACAGCACCTGCTTGTTCACACTTTTCTATTGGAAAGGAACTGTTGTTAATTTAAATGGCCTGCTAGAACTAATGTATATAAAGGAAGTGAAAATGGTTGCTCATACTTATGAAACATGTCTTTCTGAAGAAGTCTTGATAATAAATAAGACGAAAGCGCTAAAGTTCTACAAGAGTTGTTGGTGTTATTTACTATTTTATTGAATGCTTTTATTGTCACGAAGTTCATTTCTTAGTTAAAGTTTCTTCTCTTCGTTCAATTTTTTGAGTGCGGTTAATTTTAGTTATAAGTCTTCTACTCCGCGTGACAGTATGGCAGGAAACATAGCACCCAACTCAGGCTCTAGTAGCCAACTGAAGACAGAAGCAACCAGGAGCAGGACACCAATTGATCCAACAACAGTTCTTACAAAATTATCGGAAGGAATTGGTTGGCAGGATCTCTTCGAGGACCTAAACAGCAGACCTTTAACACCTACAAATGAAAGGATCACCAGGGACCGCACTGAACCTCCGGACCACTCTGGACCCAGGGCCACAATTAACAACAGAACTGGGACAGAAATAAGGACCACACAGGCTCTTGACCTGATACTCACGCAGACGGAAATTAATCCCTTCCGTTGCCCGGTCCAGAATACAACAGCACAACTGGAGTACAGTCAAAACAGAGGGGTCTCACAGAGTGCCAGATCTCTAATTACCAGATTTGAGAAACGGATTAAAACCTACAAAAACCTGGAGCATGACAACTTCTATCTGGAAAGGTGTTTAGAACTGGATATAGTCCCACAGGGTCTCAGGTGTAACAAATTTCCTAACAGGACTACTCCAAACTCTCAGCTTCACAAAGAACTGGTCAAAATATATAATGACTCTGGGCTAGCAGCTATCAAAGCACTCATCCAAAGTAATACTGAGAGTATGGCCACCTACAAGTCTCAAATAGATGATCTGCAAACACACATTCTGCAGGATCCCACATTTATTGACTTCGCGGAAATGTGGGACAATGTACCGCACAAAATTACTAGGCATGTGGCGGCACTGATTGAGCATAAGAAAGGCAAATTGCTTAGGGACATTAAACAATATGAGGAAGGAAAAGCATACCCGATCAGGCCCACACGCTCCTTACACACACGGACAAGGCCAGACAGATATCCCACAAACAATCCGTTGTCCACAACTGAATTAAGGCCTATGACAGAATTACAAGAACCCACAAATGGACCCAACACACCAGAGGTGGATAGACTCCTCATCACATCCAGCCCACTAGCAGGGAGTAGTTCCCAGATGATGGTACATACTCCTGCTAGGGGACAGCCAAGACCAGAAATGCCTCTCCAGAATCAGCCGACACAGAGAGATCCAGACACCAGCGAACGTGACCACCACGACAACAACGAGGACAACAACAATACAAACCGCAGGACACCGGACAGTGTGATCAATCAAGAAAGGGTTTATCAGACCCCACAAATCAACGACCAGTCTTCCAACAACAGCACAAGTAGCAACAACAATGTTTTTTTATCTTCAGCGGGACTCACAACCAGAACCAGGACTTATACCAGGTTCAGACCTGGGGGTAATGAACGAAACTGGAACCACAACACCAACAATATTGAGGGAAGGAGGGGAACAACAATCACAGGGGAAGAAGGAACGGGATACAGTACTAGTATTACTGGGGTGGACCACCCTGATCACCCTCCCCATTCATTGATACCAGCACCTGATAGCACTGACTTCAGGTCTCCAGCAGGGGTAGGTGACATCTTTAACCTCACCACACGAGATTTCTCGGAAAGCCATCATAAGGTACTGAAGAAAGGCTTTTCTTTCATCCCGGCGCAGAGAGCCAACACGGCGGATGTTATCCTGGACCTCAAGTGCTACCTGAGAAAGTTACAACTAAAGTTAGATATACAACAATATGAAGAGGAAGAAGATGAGGAAAGCTCGGAAGATAACAACAGACCCCTTACCATGAAGAGCCTGTACACTCCTGCACTCTCCAACACACTGAGCCTCTTTGCGAGTACCTGCGAAAGGGATATCAGGAAACTCCTTTCTGATAAGCCCTCAGCAAAGTGGCACAACCTGAACAGGGAAGAAAGACAGGCTTGGAAGGAACTGAGTCAGGACAAATCCCTACGGATCATGAAGGCTGACAAGGGATCCGGGATAGTAGTGATGGAGCAGGAGAGATATATCCAAACACTTGAAGCATCCCTCATGAATAACCAGTTCTACAAAAGGTCAACATCAACCAGGTACAACAGAACTTTAAACAAATTGACAACCTACTGTTGGAACTGTACCTCAGGGATGAGATCTCTCAAGACAAAAAAGACTTCATGCAGGTTATGACACCCAGCCTTGGAAAATTTTTCAGAATCCCCAAGGTTCACAAGAACCCTGAAAATCCACCTTTCCGCCATGTGGTATCGAACCGAAGGACAAAAACAGAAAAGATTTCACAATACGTGGACCACATCCTTAACCCCATTGTACAGAGCAGCAAATACTACATCAAGGACTCCTGGGCTTTTCTAAATGACATCTTCAAACTAAGGCTGGATGGAGGGGAATATTTACTGGTCACCCTAGATGTAGAAGCACTCTACACAAACATCCCCCACGCCAAAGGACTGACTCTCACCAGACAGTACCTGAACAGGCACTCCAACCTAAGCGGGACTAAGATTAATACTGTATGCAGGTTAACAGAAGCAGTATTAAGAAATAACTTCTTTCAATTCAACGGGAAGATTTACCACCAACAGAAAGCGGTAGCCATGGGGTCCAAAATGGCCCCAGCATATGCAAACTTAGTCCTCAGTGCCTGGGAAATGGATAAGGTTGAATCACTACCCGGGTTCAACAACACCATAATGTACAGGCGTTATATTGATGACGTCTTTTTGTCTGGAAGGGGGACAGACTTTCTCTGAGCAATTTTCTGGAAACCCTTTTCCAGAGTCTGGACTTCCTGACCCTCACGGTAGGACATATCGGAACCACCACTCAATTCCTGGATATCCACCTCACTATAGACCCGGAAAATGGACAGTTTGACTCCAACATCTACCGCAAGCCCACTTTCCGGAATAACTATCTAGAGTTCAGCAGCCAGCATCCCCATTTCATGAAAAAGAATATTGTAAAAGGACAATTCATCCGGTTATCCAGACTCATTTTTAGGGACGAGGTTTTCATCAAGGAAGGTTTTACCTCAGAAACTTGTTCCTAGAAAGAAAATACCCAGAGTATCTAGTGGACAACCTGTTCCAAGAGATCATACAGCACAGACACTCCAGGTACCCACCAATCCTGGAAAAGGGATTCACAGCAAGGGCACAGAACGGACCGAACAAAAAGGACTGGGTGTCAAGTTTCCCCCTTCCAATTTCCACCAATATGTTTGGAATTAGAGGGGTCCTCACCAACAATTGGGACATCTTGGGAGGAGAAAAAGGTCTGACAAAGTTACTTGGGACATCCCCAAACTTCTGTTTCAAACGAACCTCTTCTTTTGGTGGTGCATTTGAGAGGAATAAAAGCCCATCCCCACAGAGCGAAGTATCGAGAGAACCTGGAATGTCTGACTGCGGCAAGTGTGTTGCCTGTGTACACATACGAAAAAACAACAATGTCACCTTCCCGCACTGCAACAGAACTGTCGGTCTACATGGCCACTATGACTGCAACACAAAAAATGTAGTCTACTGTGCTTTCTGCGAACACTGTGGGAATTTCTATATCGGCAAAACGAACAGGAAGCTGAGTAGCTGTATTAAAGAACACACTGCAGCAATACACAAACAGGACAGTTTGAATGCCTTGGCTAAACACAGTACTATTTGCCCAAACTTCACAGGATTCAAATTCACAGTGCTGGAAAAAATAACAGAATTTGTAGGGGACATGGACACATTCCTGCAAGTCCGGGAATTAAAATGGCAGATAGAACTGAGAGCTGATGTCTATCCAGGACTCAACGAGACACTGAACATTAAATGTGCACTTAAATGGTATAGAGATTGAAATGTGATAGGGTTTGAAGAACTGTGCAAGAGGGTTTGAAGAATTGTGCAAGTAGATTTAATGTGTTTATGGATTTACAACTGTGCAAGTGAATATAATGTGTTTCCTCTCTCTCTCTCTCTCTGACTTTTGACTCCCCCATACCCCCTGCACACATGCTCCCACTCTCTCTCTACTTTTGACTCCCCCATACCCCCTACACACATGCTCCCAATCACCAGGCTAGCCCCCGCTGACCCCACCATCTATACCCCCCAGTCTCACATTTTCACGCAGCCATTCAAGGGGTGATACCACCCAAACCAGCCCACGGGTGGTACCATCTGCACTGACAGTCTTCTGGGGGACACTGTTATTCATAGGCTCCTTGTCATGGGCGGCCCCCTAACAGTCCCCCCTCAAGTCCACACCGCATTCCTCCCACTCCCCCATCAGGTGGCATACCCACACATTTCTCTACACACACACCGATGCCAAAGCATAGTAGGACTCTCTACCTGACTCCTCCACCTTCCTCCGTTCCCTTCTTTACTCACCTTTGGAGGCAAACACTCATAAGTTACGTGTTTATATTAGAATCATCACAGCATGACTGTCATCTTTCCTGGTCCCCCCCCCCCCAACCTTTTTTTTTTTTGCACACAGTCCCTTTTTTCCCCTTTTTTGCACACGATCCCTTTTTGCACACAATCCCTTTTTTGTACACGATCCCTTTTTGCACACTATCCCTTTTAGTATGCACACGGCACCACAAGGCTATTACTGTCTGACCAATTTGCCTTATGTAACTGCAATTGTAATGTTAATGAAAATGCACACAGCACCTGCTTGTTCACACTTTTCTATTGGAAAGGAACTGTTGTTAATTTAAATGGCCTGCTAGAACTAATGTATATAAAGGAAGTGAAAATGGTTGCTCATACTTATGAAACATGTCTTTCTGAAGAAGTCTTGATAATAAATAAGACGAAAGCGCTAAAGTTCTACAAGAGTTGTTGGTGTTATTTACTATTTTATTGAATGCTTTTATTGTCACGAAGTTCATTTCTTAGTTAAAGTTTCTTCTCTTCGTTCAATTTTTTTGAGTGCGGTTAATTTTAGTTATAAGTCTTCTACTCCGCGTGACAGTATGGCAGGAAACATAGCACCCAAATCAGGCTCTAGTAGCCAACTGAAGACAGAAGCAACCAGGAGCAGGACACCAATTGATCCAACAACAGTTCTTACAAAATTATTGGAAGGAATTCGTTTGGCGCAGGATCTCTTCGAGGACCTAAACAGCAGACCTTTAACACCTACAAATGAAAGGATCACCAGGGACCGCACTGAACCTCCGGACCACTCTGGACCCAGGGCCACAATTAACAACAGAACTGGGACAGAAATAAGGACCACACAGGCTCTTGACCTGATACTCACGCAGACGGAAATTAATCCCTTCCGTTGCCCGGTCCAGAATACAACAGCACAACTGGAGTACAGTCAAAACAGAGGGGTCTCACAGAGCGCCAGATCTCTAATTACCAGATTTGAGAGACTGATTAAAACCTACAAAAACCTGGAGCATGACAACTTCTATCTGGAAAGGTGTTTAGAACTGGATATAGTCCCACAGGGTCTCAGGTGTAACAAATTTCCTAACAGGACTACTCCAAACTCTCAGCTTCACAAAGAACTGGTCAAAATATATAATGACTCTGGGCTAGCAGCTATCAAAGCACTCATCCAAAGTAATACTGAGAGTATGGCCACCTACAAGTCTCAAATAGATGATCTGCAAACACACATTCTGCAGGATCCCACATTTATTGACTTCGCGGAAATGTGGGACAATGTACCGCACAAAATTACTAGGCATGTGGCGGCACTGATTGAACGCAAGAAAAGCAAATTGCTTAGGGACATTAAACAATATGAGGAAGGAAAAGCATACCCGATCAGGCCCACACGCTCCTTACACACACGGAGAAGGCCAGACAGATATCCCACAAACAATCCGTTGTCCACAACTGAATTAAGGCCTACGACAGAATTACAAGAACCCACAAATGGACCCAACACACCAGAGGTGGATAGACTCCTCATCACATCCAGCCCACTAGCAGGGAGTAGTTCCCAGATGATGGTACATACTCCTGCTAGGGGACAGCCAAGACCAGAAATGCCTCTCCAGAATCAGCCGACACAGAGAGATCCAGACACCAGCGAACGTGACCACCACGACAACAACGAGGACAACAACAATACAAACCGCAGGACACCGGACAGTGTGATCAATCAAGAAAGGGTTTATCAGACCCCACAAATCAACGACCAGTCTTCCAACAACAGCACAAGTAGCAACAACAATGTTTTTTTATCTTCAGCGGGACTCACAACCAGAACCAGGACTTATACCAGGTTCAGACCTGGGGGTAATGAATGAAACTGGAACCACAACACCAACAATATTGAGGGAAGGAGGGGGAACAACAATCACAGGGGAAGAAGGAACGGGATACAGTACTAGTATTACTGGGGTGGACCACCCTGATCACCCTCCCCATTCATTGATACCAGCACCTGATAGCACTGACTTCAGGTCTCCAGCAGGGGTAGGTGACATCTTTAACCTCACCACACGAGATTTCTCGGAAAGCCATCATAAGGTACTGAAGAAAGGCTTTTCTTTCATCCCGGCGCAGAGAGCCAACACGGCGGATGTTATCCTGGACCTCAAGTGCTACCTGAGAAAGTTACAACTAAAGTTAGATATACAACAATATGAAGAGGAAGAAGATGAGGAAAGCTCAGAAGATAACAACAGACCCCTTACCATGAAGAGCCTGTACACTCCTGCACTCTCCAACACACTGAGCCTCTTTGCAGTACCTGCGAAAGGGATATCAGGAAACTCCTTTCTGATAAGCCCTCAGCAAAGTGGCACAACCTGAACAGGGAAGAAAGACAGGCTTGGAAGGAACTGAGTCAGGACAAATCCCTACGGATCATGAAGGCTGACAAGGGATCCGGGATAGTAGTGATGGAGCAGGAGAGATATATCCAAACACTTGAAGCATCCCTCATGAATAACCAGTTCTACTAAAAGGTCAACATCAACCAGGTACAACAGAACTTTAAACAAATTGACAACCTACTGTTGGAACTGTACCTCAGGGATGAGATCTCTCAAGACGAAAAAGACTTCATGCAGGTTATGACACCCAGCCTTGGAAAATTTTTCGGAATCCCCAAGGTTCACAAGAACCCTGAAAATCCACCTTTCCGCCATGTGGTATCGAACCAAGGACAAAACAGAAAAGATTTCACAATACGTGGACCACATCCTTAACCCCATTGTACAGAGCAGCAAATACTACATCAAGGACTCCTGGGCTTTTCTAAATGACATCTTCAAACTAAGGCTGGATGGAGGGGAATATTTACTGGTCACCCTAGATGTAGAAGCACTCTACACAAACATCCCCACGCCAAAGGACTGACCCTCACCAGACAGTACCTGAACAGGCACTCCAACCTAAGCGGGACTAAGATTAATACTGTATGCAGGTTAACAGAAGCAGTATTAAGAAATAACTTCTTTCAGTTCAACGGGAAGATTTACCACCAACAGAAAGGGGTAGCCATGGGGTCCAAAATGGCCCCAGCATATGCAAACTTAGTCCTCAGTGCCTGGGAAATGGATAAGGTTGAATCACTACCCGGGTTCAACAACACCATAATGTACAGGCATTATATTGATGACGTCTTTTTGTCTGGAAGGGGGACAGACTTTCTCTGAGCAATTTTCTGGAAACCCTTTTCCAGAGTCTGGACTTCCTGACCCTCACGGTAGGACATATCGGAACCACCACTCAATTCCTGGATATCCACCTCACTATAGACCCGGAAAATGGACAGTTTGACTCCAACATCTACCGCAAGCCCACTTTCCGAATAACTATCTAGAGTTGAGCAGCCAGCATCCCCATTCCACGAACAAGAATATTGTAAAAGGACAATTCATCCGGTTATCCAGACTCATTTTAGGGACGAGGTTTTCATCAAGGAAGGTTTTTACCTCAGAAACTTGTTCCTAGAAAGAAAATACCCAGAGTATCTAGTGGACAACCTGTTCCAAGAGATCATACAGCACAGACACTCCAGGTACCCACCAATCCTGGAAAAGGGATTCACAGCAAGGGCACAGAACGGACCGAACAAAAAGGACTGGGTGTCAAGTTTCCCCCTTCCAATTTCCACCGATATGTTTGGAATTAGAGGGTCCTCACCAACAATTGGGACATCTTGGGAGGAGAAAAAGGTCTGACAAAGTTACTTGGGACATCCCCAAACTTCTGTTTCAAACGAACCTCTTCTTTTGGTGGTGCATTTGAGAGGAATAAAAGCCCATCCCCACAGAGCGAAGTATCGAGAGAACCTGGAATGTCTGACTGCGGCAAGTGTGTTGCCTGTGTACACATACGAAAAAACAACAATGTCACCTTCCCGCACTGCAACAGAACTGTCGGTCTACATGGCCACTATGACTGCAACACAAAAAATGTAGTCTACTGTGCTTTCTGCGAAGACTGTGGGAATTTCTATATCGGCAAAACGAACAGGAAGCTGAGTAGCCATATTAAAGAACACACTGCAGCAATACACAAACAGGACAGTTTGAATGCCTTGGCTAAACACAGTACTATTTGCCCAAACTTCACAGGATTCAAATTCACAGTGCTGGAAAAAATAACAGAATTTGTAGGGGACATGGACACATTCCTGCAAGTCCGGGAATTAAAATGGCAGATAGAACTGAGAGCTGATGTCTATCCAGGACTCAACGAGACACTGAACATTAAATGTGCACTTAAATGGTATAGAGATTGAAATGTGATAGGGTTTGAAGAACTGTGCAAGAGGGTTTGAAGAATTGTGCAAGTAGATTTAATGTGTTTATGGATTTACAACTGTGCAAGTGAATATAATGTGTTTCCTCTCTCTCTCTCTCTCTGACTTTTGACTCGCCCATACCCCTGCACACATGCTCCCACTCTCTCTCTACTTTTGACTCCCCCATACCCCCTACACACATGCTCCCAATCACCAGGCTAGCCCCCGCTGGCCCCACCAACTATACCCCCCGTCTCACATTTTCACGCAGCCATCCAAGTGGTGATACCACCCAAACCAGCCCACGGGTGGTACCATCTGCACTGACAGTCTTCTGGGGGACACTGTTATTCATAGGCTCCTTGTCATGGGCGGCCCCCTAACAGCCCCCCCTCAAGTCCACACCGCATTCCTCCCACTCCCCCATCAGGTGGCATACCCACACATTTCTCTACACACACACCAATGCCAAAGCATAGTAGGACTCTCTACCTGACTCCTCCACCTTCCTCCGTTCCCTTCTTTACTTACCTTTGGAGGCAAACACTCATAAGTTACGTGTTTATATTAGAATCATCACAGCATGACTGTCATCTTTCCTGGTCCCCCAACCTTTTTTTTTTTTTTTTTTTTGCACACAGTCCCTTTTTTCCCCTTTTTTGCACACGATCCCTTTTTGCACACAATCCCTTTTTTGCACACGATCCTTTTTGCACACTATCCCTTTTAGTATGCACACGGCACCACAAGGCTATTACTGTCTGACCAATTTGCCTTATGTAACTGCAATTGTAATGTTAATGAAAATGCACACAGCACCTGCTTGTTCACACTTTTCTATTGGAAAGGAACTGTTGTTAATTTAAATGGCCTGCTAGAACTAATGTATATAAAGGAAGTGAAAATGGTTGCTCATACTTATGAAACATGTCTTTCTGAAGAAGTCTTGATAATAAATAAGATGAAAGCGCTAAAGTTCTACAAGAGTTGTTGGTGTTATTTACTATTTTATTGAATGCTTTTATTGTCACGAAGTTCATTTCTTACTTATATATATATATATATATATATATATATATATATATATATATATATATATATATATATATATAGATATCTATTTACAGTAACATATACAGGTACATCTGCATATGTATGCATACATGTATATTCATATATCTAGCACTTGCTCCTAAAGTATTTTTTTTTACTTTGATATAGCACTTTTATTATACATAGTACCCCACCAGCCTAAAACCCCTTTTTCGATCACCCACATCCCCCGGAGTCTTTTTAAAGTTTTTGTCTATCCCTTCTAGCATGTCGAGGGATCAGTTGCTAGTGTCCTCTCCTGCTCAGCTGGTGAATCTGGGAATATTGACACAATGTTACAATTGCCTCATGTACACAGACAACCCTCTCCTTCTCCTACAAAACACAAATACATGCGAGAGATGCAACTATATAGCCAAACTGGAGGCTGAGCTCTCTCAACATAGGTCTGGCAAGACCAGACAGGAGGAGAAGGTAACCACACACACCACAAACCCAGTCTCACATAGTACTATCACAACTTCAAATCATACACATAAACACACAAAGACAAACTCGGAGGCTCTGATCAAAAATCTACCAAAACAGCAGAGGCCACCAATGGAGACACCCAAACAACTGCCACCTCAGGACACAACACATGCAACACATAGACCACATAGTCAGTGTGCCAAACAGTCACAGCCCTTAAGGCCAAACACAATGCCAGACACACTCGTCATTGGTGACTCCATAGTCAGACACACTGACGTCCCGCTCACCAGATTGAGTAAGGAGAAGGTCACAGTATGCTGCCTGTCGGGCACTAGAATCCGCCACATAACGCAAGCACTCAGGTCTCTCAACAGCAGGTACATGTACGACTCAGTCATTGTCCACGCTGGTGTGAACGACCTGAGACGTACCTCCTTGGACTACATGAAAAGAGACATAGAGGAGCTCTCTGATTATGTAGCCCAGGCAGGTATGACCCTGACCTTGAGCAGTATCCTACCTTCACCAAGAATGATGCCACAATACAGAGACAAGATGATCAGCTTTAATAATTGGCTTAAACTCTGGTGTCATTCAAAGGGGATCCAATGTCTGTCTGCCTGGGATGACATGCTGGACAAGCCACGCTGCTTCACAAGGGATGGCTTGCACCTGTCACCCCTGGGCTTCGGATATTGGCAAAGGCTCTTGCCACCCCATAGTGCCTTTTTAGGCAAGGCTCAAATTCTAAACCTACCACCCTAGAACACAAAAAAGGAAAAAAACTAAGGGTAATGCTGCTCAATGCCAGAAGTCTCAACCTCAAGATGCACGCACTCGAGGCCCTTCTCAGTATGGAGAACATCGATGTCTGTGCTGTGACTGAAACCTGGTTCAAGGCTACTGAGAGCATCCCGGCACTATCAGGTTTTACCTCATATCATGCGTTCCGGCCCCAAAATCCGGACACCACCAAGAAAGGAGGGGGGGTGTCCATATTCATCAAGGACACCCACACCTCAAGGTTGGTGGCAACGCACGATGCATCGGAGACCATCCAGGTGCAATTAACAATAGGCAAGACTGCTCTGCAATTTGTAGCATGTTACAGGCCACCCTCTCAAACTCAGGAATCTCACATAGCTTTCCTGAAAACACTGGAGGGGATAAATGTATCTCCAAACACCATCATACTAGGTGACTTCAACTACCCGAATATAGACTGGGATCACTACTCAAGCCCCAACACTCTAGCCCAAAGGTTCCTAGAGTTCATAAACTCAAATGCCATGGAACAACTAGTCACCATCCCCACAAGAGGAGAAAACATACTAGATCTCATCATCATGAACATGGGGTCACAATGTTCAACACCAGAAGTATACCCCTCACTGGTGAGATCAGATCATAAACTAATCTCACTGGAAGTCCACATCCCGCCCCCACCTGAGATAAAAAAGACCACAATGAAGAACTTCTCAAAAGCCGACTTCACACTTCTAAAGACTAGTGTGGTCTCTTTTAAGGCCCCCCAGCC